>NC_057808.1:447597165-447897165 GCF_018294505.1 Triticum aestivum | reverse complement strand
CTAGCAGCACCAGGGTATTAGATACTGGTTCGGTTGCTAAGTGTTAGTAACTCGAAATAAAAGCTGTGGAATAAATGGAGACTAGCTAAAGGTGAGATGACGATATGTGTTGGAAGTGTTTCCAAGGTTGATGTGATCAAGCATCGCATGCTCCCTCTACCATCGAGATTTGGTGTTTGCGTTGAACATGATTGGATTATGTTTATCGCAAAACGGTTATTCATTTAAGGAGAATAATGGTTACTCTGTTTATTTGAATAATACCTTCAATGGTCTTGCACCTAAAATGAATCTCGATCGTAGTGATACACATGTTCATGCCAAAAAGATATAAGATAGTAATGATAGTACCACATACTTGTGGCACTGCCACTTGAGTCATATTGGTATAGAACGCATGAAGAAGCTCCATGTGGATGGATCTTTGGACTCACTCATTTTTGAAAAGATTGAGACATGCGAACCATGTCTATTGGTATATATGCATGAAGAAACTCCATGCAGATGGATCGTTTAGACTCACTTGATTATGAATCACTTGAGACATGCAAATCATACCACATGGGCAAGATGACTGAAAGTCCTCGTTTTCAGTAAGATGGAACAAGAGAGCAACTTATTGGAAGTAATACATTTTGATGTATGCAGTCCAATGAGTGCTGAGGCATGCAGTGGATATCGTTATGTTCTTACTTCACAGATGATTTGAGTAGATGCTGAGTGTATTTACTTGATGAAACACAAGTCTGAATTATTGAAAGGTTCAAGTAATTTCAGAGTGAAGTTGAAGATCGTCGTGACAAGAGGATAAAATGTCTGTGATATGATCATAGAGATGAGTATCTGAGTTACGAGTTTGGCACACAATTAAGACATTGTGGAAAGTGTTTCACAATTAATACCGCCTGGAACACCATAGTGTGATGGTGTGTCCGAACATCATAACTGCACCCTATTGGATATGGTGCATACCATGATGTTTCTTATCAAATTACCACTATCGTTTATGGGTTAGGCATTAGAGACAACCGCATTCACTTTAAAAGGGGCACCACGCAATTCCGTTGAGACGACACCGTTTAGAGAAACCTAAGTTGTCGTTTCTTAAAAGTTTGGGGCTGCGATGCTTATGTGAAAAAGTTTCAGGCTGATAAGCTCGAACCCAAAGCGGATAAATGCATCTTCATAGAATACCCAAAACAGTTGGGTATACCTCCTATTTCAGATCTGGAAGCAAAAGTAATTGCTTCTAGAAACAGGTCCTTTCTCGAGGAAAAGTTTCTCTCGAAAGAATTGAGTGGGAGGATGGTGGAGACTTGATAAGGTTATTGAACCGTCACTTCAACTAGTGTGTAGCAGGGCACAGGAAGTTGTTCCTGTGGCACCTACACCAATTGAAGTGGAAGCTTATGATGGTGATCATGAAACTTCGGATCAAGTCACTACCAAACCTCGTAGGACGACGAGGATGCGTGCTACTTCAGAGTGGTACGTGATCCTGTCTGAGATATCATGTTGTTGGACAATACTGAACCTACGAGCTATGGAGAAGCGATGGTGGGCCCATATTCCGACAAATGGTTAGAAGCCATGAAATCCGAGATAAATGGATCTTTGAGAAGAAGACGGACGTGGACGGTAATGTTACCGTCTATGAAGCTCGACTTGTGGCAAAGAGTATTTCCACAAGTTCAAGGAGTTGACTACGATGAGATTTTCTCATCCGTAGCGTGCTTAAGTCCGTCGGAATCATGTTAGCATTATCTGCATTTGTGAAATCTAGCAGATGGATGTCAAAACAAGTTTCCTTACCAGTTTTCGTAAGGAAAGGTTGTATGTGATACAATCAGAAAGTTTTTGTCGATCCTAAGGATGCTAAAAGGTATGCTAGCTCCAGCGATCCTTCCATGGATTAGAGCAAGCATCTCGGAGTCAGAATATACACTTTGATGGAGTGATCAAAGTTTTTGGGTTTATACAAAGTTTGTTAGAAACTTGTATTTACAATAAAGTGAGTGGGAGCGCTACAACATTTCTGATAAGTATATGTGAATGACATATTGTTGATCCGAAATGATGTAAAATTTCTGGAAAGCATAAAGGGTTGTTTGAAAGGAGTTTTTCAAAGGAAGACCTGGATAAAAGCTACTTACATATTGGGCATCAAGATCTATAGAGATAGATCAAGACGCCCGATGATACTTTCAAAGAACGCACACCTTGACATGATTTTGAAAGAGTTCAAAATAGATCAGCAAAGAAGGAGTTCTTGGCTGTGTTACAAGGTGTGAGTATTGAGTAAGACTCAAGACCTGACCACAGCAGAAGAGAGAGAAAGGACGAAGGTCGTCCCCTATGCTTTAGACGTAGGCTCTACAGTATGCTATGCTGTGTACCGCACATGAAGTGTGCCTTGCCATGAGTTGGTCAAGGGGTACAATAGTGATCCGGGAATGGATCACATGACAGCGGTCGAACTTATCCTTAGTATCTAGTGGACTAAGGAATTTTCTCGATTATGGAGGTGAAAAGGAGTTCGTCGTAAAGGGTTACGTCGATGCGAACTTTGACACTAATCCGGATGACTCTGAGTAGTAAACCGGATTCGTATAGTAGAGCAATTACTTGAAATGGCTCCAAGTAGCGCGTGGTAGCATCCACAAAGATGACATAGATATTCGTAAAGCACACACGGATCTGAAAGGTTCAGACCCGTTGACTAATAACCTCTCTCACAAGCATAACATGATCAAACCAGAACTCATTGAGTGTTAATCACATAGAGATGTGAACTAGATTGTTGACTCTAGTAAACTCTTGGGTGTTGGTCACATGGTGATGTGACCTGTCAGTGTTAATCACATGGTGATGTGAACTAGATTATTGACTCTAGTGCAAGTGGGAGACTGTTGGAAATATGCCCTAGAGGCAATAATAAATAGGTTATTATTATATTTCCTTGTTCATGATAATCGTTTATTATCCATGCTAGAATTGTATTGATAGGAAACTCAGATACATGTGTGGATACATAGACAACACCATGTCCCTAGTAAGCCTCTAGGAGACTAGCTCGTTGATCAATAGATGGTTACGGTTTCCTGACCATGGACATTGGATGTCGTTGATAACGGGATCACATCATTAGGAGAATGATGTGATGGACAAGACCCAATCCTAAGCCTAGCACAAGATCGTGTAGTTCGTTTGCTCAGAGCTTTTCTAATGTCAAGTATCACTTCCTTAGACCATGAGATTGTGCAACTCCCGGATACCGTAGGAATGCTTTGGGTGTGCCAAACGTCACAACGTAACTGGGTGGCTATAAAGGTGCACTACGGGTATCTCCGAAAGTGTCTGTTGGGTTGGCACGAATCGAGACTGGGATTTGTCACTCCGTGTAAACGGAGAGGTATCTCTGGGCCCACTCGGTAGGACATCATCATTATGTGCACAATGTGACCAAGGAGTTGATCACGGGATGATGTGAGTTACGGAACGAGTAAAGAGACTTGCCGGTAACGAGATTGAACAAGGTATAGGGATACCGACGATCGAATCTCGGGCAAGTAACATACCGATGGACAAAGGGAATTGAATACGGGATTGATTGAATCCCCGACATCGTGGTTCATCCGATGAGATCATCGTGGAACATGTGGGAGCCAACATGGGTATCCAGATCCCGCTGTTGGTTATTGACCGGAGAACGTCTCGGTCATGTCTGCATGGTTCCCGAACCCGTAGGGTCTACACACTTAAGGTTCGATGACGCTAGGGTTATAGGGAAAGCATGTACGTGGTTACCGAATGTTGTTCGGAGTCCCGGATGAGATCCCGGACGTCACGAGGAGTTCCGGAATGGTCCGGAGGTAAAGATTTATATATGGAAAGTTGTTGTTCGGGTTCCGGGAAAAGTTCGGGTTTTTTCGGTATTGTACCGGGAAGCTTCCAGAAGATTCCGGAGGATTCCGGAGGGGTCCGGAGGTCCGGAAAATGTTCCACCACGTCCAATACAGTAGCATGGGCTGTAAGGGGGCGCCCTAGCCTTAATGGGCCAGGGGAACCAGCCCCCCCAAGGCCCATGCGCATGGGAGAGGGGAAACCCTAAGGGGGAGGGCCTCCACTTGACTTGGGAGGCACTCCTCCCCCCTTTGGCCGCCCCCCAAGCCCCATCTAGGGCTAGCCGCACCCCTTGAGGGGGGAAACCCTAGATGGGGGCGCAGCCCTCCCCCTCCCCTATATATATTGAGGTTTTGGGCTGCCATAGACATGAGAACGTCTCCTTTTGGTGCAGCCCTACCCCTCTCCCTCCTCCTCCTCTCCCGCGGTGCTTGGCGAAGCCCTGCGGGATTGCCACGCTCCTCCACCACCACCATGCCGTCGTGTTGCTGCTGGATGGAGTCTTCCCAACCTCTCCCTCTCTCCTTGCTGGATCAAGGCGTGGGAGACGTCACCGGGCTGCACGTGTGTTGAACGCGGAGGCACCGTACTTTCGGTGCTTAGATCGGAATCAACCGCGATCTGAATCGCTACGAGTATGACTCCCTCATCCGCGTTCTTGCAACGCTTCCGCATCGCGATCTACAAGGGTATGTAGATTCACTCCCCTTCCCCTCGTTGCTAGATTACTCCATAGATTGATCTTGGTGATGCGTAGAAAATTTTGAATTTCTGCTACGTTCCCCAACAGGTGGAACATCATCATCATCACCACGCCGTCGTGCTGACAAAACTCTCCCTCAACACTCGGCTGGATCGGAGTTCGAGGGATGTCATCGAGCTGAACGTGTGTAGAACTTGGAGGTGCCGTACGTTTGGTACTTGATCGGTCGGATCGTGAAGACGTACGACTACATCAACCGCGTTGTGATAACGCTTCCGCTGTCGGTCTACGAGGGTACGTGGACAACACTCTCCCCTCTCGTTGCTATGCATCACCATGATCTTGCGTGTGCGTAGGAAATTTTTTGAAATTACTACGTTCCCCAACAGTGGCATCCGAGCCTGGTTTTATGCGTTGATGCTATGCACGAGTAGAACACAAGTGAGTTGTGGGCGATATAAGTCATACTGCTTACCAGCATGTCATACTTTGGTTCAGCGGTATTGTGAGATGAAGCGGCCTGGACCGACATTACGCGTACGCTTACATGAGACTGGTTTCACCGTTGCGAGCACTCGTTGCTTAAAGGTGACCGGCGGGTGTCTGTCTCTCTCACTTTAGTTGAACCGAGTGTGGCTACGCCCGGTCCTTGCAAAGGTTAAAACAGCACCAACTTGACAAACTATCGTTGTGGTTTTGATGCGTAGGTAAGAACGGTTCTTGCTAAGCCCATAGCAGCCACGTAAAACTTGCAACAACAAAGTAGAGGACGTCTAACTTGTTTTTGCAGGGCATGTTGTGATGTGATATGGTCAAGACATGATGTGATATAATTTGTTGTATGAGATGATCATGTTTTGTAACCGAGTTATCGGCAACTGGCAGGAGCCATATGGTTGTCGCTTTATTGTATGAGATGCAATCACCATGTAATAGTTTTACTTTATCACTAAGCGGTAGCGATAGTCGTAAAAGCAATTAGTTGGCGAGACGACAACGGTACTACGATGGAGATCAAGGTGTCGCGCCGGTAACGATGGTGATCATGACGGTGCTTCGGAGATGGAGATCACAAGCACGGTGCTTTGGAGATGGAGATCACAAGCACAAGATGATGATGGCCATATCATATCAGTTATATTGATTGCATGTGATGTTAATCCTTTATGCATCTTATCTTGCTTTGATTGACGGTAGCATTATAAGATGATCTCTCACTAAAATTTCAAGATAAAAGTGTTCTCCCTGAGTATGCACCGTTGCGAAAGTTCTTCGTGCTGAGACACCACGTGTTAATCGGGTGTGATAGGCTCTACGTTCAAATACAACGGGTGCAAAACAGTTGCACACGCGGAATACTCAGGTTAAACTTGACGAGCCTAGCATATACAAATATGGCCTCGGAACACAGAGACCGAAAGGTCGAGCGTGAATCATATAGTAGATATGATCAACATAGTGATGTTCACCATTGAAACTACTCCATCTCACGTGTTAATCGGACATGGTTTAGTTGCTTTGGATCACGTAATCACTTAGATGATTAGAGGGATGTCTATCTAAGTGGGAGTTCTTAAGTAATATGATTAATTGAACTTAAATTTATCATGAACTTAGTACCTGATAGTATCTTGCTTGTCTATGTTAATTGTAGATAAATGGCCCGTGCTGCTGTTCCGTTGAATTTTAATGCGTTCCTTGAGAAAGCTAAGTTGAAAGATGATGGTAGCAATTACACGGACTGGGTCCGTAACTTGAGGATTATCCTCATTGCTGCACAGAAGAATTACGTCCTAGAAGCACCGCTAGGTGCCAGGCCTCCTACAAGAGCAACACCAGAAGTTATGAACGTCTGGCAGAGCAAAGCTGATGACTACTCGATAGTTCAGTGTGCCATGCTTTACGGCTTAGAACCGGGTCTTCAACGACATTTTGAACGTCATGGAGCATATGAGATGTTCCAGGAGTTGAAGTTAATATTTCAAGCAAATGCCCGGATTGAGAGATATGAAGTCTCCAATAAGTTCTATAGCTGCAAGATGGAAGAGAATAGTTCTGTCAGTGAGCATATACTCAGAATGTCTGGGTATAATAATCACTTGATTCAACTGGGAGTTAATCTTCCGGATGATTGCATCACTGATAGAATTCTTCAATCACTGCCACCAAGTTACAAGAGCTTCGTGATGAACTATAACATGCAAGGGATGAATAAGACTATTCCCGAGCTCTTCGCAATGCTAAAGGCAGCGGAGGTAGAAATCAAAAAGGAGCATCAAGTGTTGATGGTCAGTAAAACCACTAGTTTCAAGAAAAAGGGCAAAGGGAAGAAGAAGGGGAACTTCAAGAAGAACAGCAAGCAAGTTGCTGTTCAGGAGAAGAAACCCAAGTCTGGACCTAAGCCTGAAACTGAGTGCTTCTACTGCAAGCAAACTGGTCACTGGAAGCGGAACTGCCCCAAGTATTTGGCGGATAAGAAGGATGGCAAGGTTAACAAAGGTATATGTGATATACATGTTATTGATGTGTACCTTACCAATGCTCGTAGTAGCACCTGGGTATTTGATACTGGTTCTGTTGCTAATATTTGCAACTCGAAACAGGGGCTACGGATTAAGCGAAGATTGGCTAAGGACGAGGTGACGATGCGCGTGGGAAACGGTTCCAAAGTCGATGTGATCGCGATCGGCACGCTACCTCTACATCTACCTTCGGGATTAATATTAGACCTAAATAATTGTTATTTGGTGCCAGCGTTGAGCATGAACATTATATCTGGATCTTGTTTAATGTGAGACGGTTATTCATTTAAATCAGAGAATAATGGTTGTTCTATGAATAATATCTTTTATGGTCATGCACCCTTGAAGAGTGGTCTATTTTTAATGAATCTCGATAGTAGTGATACACATATTCATAATGTCGAAGCCAAAAGATGCAGAGTTAATAATGACAGTGCAACTTATTTGTGGCACTGCCGTTTGGGTCATAGTGTAAAGCGCATGAAGAAACTCCATACTGATGGAATTTTGGAATCACTTGATTTTGAATCACTTGGTACTTGCGAACCGTGCCTCATGGGCAAGATGACCAAAACACCGTTCTCCGGAACTATGGAGAGAGCAACAGATTTGTTGGAAATCATACATACAGATGTATGTGGTCCGATGAATATTGAGGCTCATGGCGGATATCGTTATTTTCTCACCTTCACAGATGATTTGAGCAGATATGGGTATATCTACTTAATGAAACATAAGTCTGAAACATTTGAAAAGTTCAAAGAATTTCAGAGTGAAGTTGAAAATCATCATAACAAGAAAATAAAATTCCTACGATCTGATCGTGGAGGAGAATATTTGAGTTACGAGTTTGGTCTACATTTGAAACAATGCGGAATAGTTTCGCAACTCACGCCACCCGGAACACCACAGCGTAATGGTGTGTCCGAACGTCGTAATCGTACTTTATTAGATATGGTGCGATCTATGATGTCTCTTACTGATTTACCGCTATCATTTTGGGGTTATGCTTTAGAGACGTCTGCATTCACTCTAAATAGGACACCATCGAAATCCGTTGAGACGACGCCTTATGAACTATGGTTTAGCAAGAAACCAAAGTTGTCGTATCTTAAAGTTTGGGGTTGCGATACTTATGTGAAGAAACTTCAACCTGATAAGCTCGAACCTAAATCGGAGAAATGTGTCTTCATAGGATACCCAAAAGAGACTGTTGGGTATACCTTCTATCACAGATCCGAAGGCAAGCTATTCGTTGCTAGGAATGGATCCTTTCTAGAGAAGGAGTTTCTCTCGAAAGATGTGAGTGGGAGGAAAGTAGAACTTGATGAGGTAACTGTACCTACTCCCTTATTGGAAAGTAGATCATTGCAGAAATCAGTTTCTGCGACACCTACACCAAGTAGTGAGGAAGTTAATGATAATGATCATGAAACTTCAGATCAAGTTATTACTGAACCTCGTAGGTCAACTAGATCAAGATCCTCACCAGAGTGGTACGGTAACCCTGTTCTGGAGGTCATGTTACTAGACCATGACGAACCTACGAACTATGAAGAAGCGATGGTGAGCCCAGATTCCGCAAAATGGCTTGAAGCCATGAAATCCGAGATGGGATCCATGTATGAGAATAAAGTATGGACTTTGGTTGACTTGCCCGATGGTCGGCAAGCCATTGAAAACAAATGGATCTTCAAGAAGAAGACTGACGCTGATGCTAATGTTACTGTCTATAAAGCTCGACTTGTTGCGAAAGGTTTTCGACAAGTTCAAGGAATTGACTACGATGAGACCTTCTCACCCGTAGCGATGCTTAAGTCTGTCCGAATCATGTTAGCAATTGCCGCATTTTATGATTATGAAATTTGGCAAATGGATGTCAAAACTGCATTCCTGAATGGATTTCTGGAAGAAGAGTTGTATATGATGCAACCGGAAGGTTTTGTCGATCCAAAGGGAGCTAACAAAGTGTGCAAGCTCCAGCGATCCATTTATGGACTGGTGCAAGCCTCTCGGAGTTGGAATAAACGTTTTGATAGTGTGATTAAAGCATTTGGTTTTATACAGACTTTTGGTGAAGCCTGTATTTACAAGAAAGTGAGTGGGAGCTCGATAGCATTTCTGATATTATATGTGGATGACATATTATTGATTGGAAATGATATAGAATTTCTGGATAGCATAAAGGGATACTTGAATAAAAGTTTTTCAATGAAAGACCTCGGTGAAGCTGCATATATATTAGGCATTAAGATCTATAGAGATAGATCAAGATGCTTAATTGGACTTTCACAAAGCACATACCTTGACAAAGTTTTGAAGAAGTTCAAAATGGATCAAGCAAAGAAAGGGTTCTTGCCTGTACTGCAAGGTGTGAGATTGAGTAAGACTCAATGCCCGACCACTATAGAAGATAGAGAGAAGATGAAAGATGTTCCCTATGCTTCAGCCGTAGGCTCTATCATGTATGCAATGCTGTGTACCAGACCTGATGTGTCCCTTGCTATAAGTCTAGCAGGGAGGTACCAAAGTAATCCAGGAGTGGATCACTGGACAGCGGTCAAGAACATCCTGAAATACCTGAAAAGGACTAAGGATATGTTTCTCGTTTATGGAGGTGACAAAGAGCTCATCGTAAGGGGTTACGTTGATGCAAGACACTGATCCGGATGATTCGAAATCGCAAACCGGATACGTATTTACATTGAACGGTGGAGCTGTCAGTTGGTGCAGTTCTAAGCAAAGTGTCGTGGCGGGATCTGCGTGTGAAGCGGAATACATAGCTGCTTCGGAAGCAGCAAATGAAGGAGTCTGGATGAAGGAGTTCATATCCGATCTAGGTGTCATACCTAGTACATCAGGACCAATGAAAATCTTTTGTGACAATACTGGTGCAATTGCCTTAGCAAAGGAATCCAGATTTCACAAGAGAACCAAGCACATCAGAAGACGCTTCAATTCCATCCGGGATTTAGTCCAGGTGGGAGACATAGAAATTTGCAAGATACATACGGATCTGAATGTTGCAGACCTGTTGACTAAGCCTCTTCCACGAGCAAAACATGATCAGCACCAAGACTCCATGGGTGTAAGAATCATTACTATGTAATCTAGATTATTGACTCTAGTGCAAGTGGGAGACTGAAGGAAATATGCCCTAGAGGCAATAATAAAGTATTATATATTTCCTTATATCATGATAAATGTTTATTATTCATGCTAGAATTGTATTAACCGGAAACATAATACATGTGTGAATACATAGACAAACAGAGTGTCACTAGTATGCCTCTACTTGACTAGCTCGTTAATCAAAGATGGTTATGTTTCCTAGCCATAGACATGAGTTGTCATTTGATCAATGGGATCACCTCATTAGGAGAATGACGTGATTGACTTGACCCATTCTGTTAGCTTAGCACCCGATCGTTTAGTATGTTGCTATTGCTTTCTTCATGACTTATACATGTTCCCTATGACTATGAGATTATGCAACTCCCGTTTACCGGAGGAACACTTTGTGTGCTACCAAACATCACAACGTAACTGGGTGATTATAAAGGTGCTCTACAGGTGTCTCCAAAGGTACTTGTTGGGTTGGCGTATTTCGAGATTAGGATTTGTCACTCCGATTGTCGGAGAGGTATCTCTGGGCCCACTCGGTAATGCACATCACTATAAGCCTTGCAAGCATTGTGACTAATGAGTTAGTTGTGGGATGATGTATTACGGAACGAGTAAAGAGACTTGTCAGTAACGAGATTGAACTAGGTATCGAGATACCGACGATCGAATCTCGGGCAAGTAACATACCGATGACAAAGGGAACAACGTATGTTGTTATGCGGTCTGATCGATAATGATCTTCGTAGAATATGTGGGAGCCAATATGGGCATCCAGGTCCCGCTATTGGTTATTGATCGGAGAGGTGTCTCGGTCATGTCTACATAGTTCTCGAACCCGAAGGGTCCGCACGCTTAAAGTTACGATGACAGTTATATTATGAGTTTATATGTTTTGATGTACCGAAGGTTGTTCGGAGTCCCGGATGTGATCACGGACATGACGAGGAGTCTCGAAATGGTCGAGACATAAAGATCGATATATTGGACGACTATATTCGGACACCGGAAGTGTTCCGGAGAAGTTTCGGATTAAACCGGAGTGCCGGAGGGTTACCGGAACCCCCTGGGGAACTATTGGGCCTTAGTGGGCCTTGAGGGGAGAGAGAGGGCAGCAGCGAGGAGGTGGCACGCCCCCTCCCAGGAGGAGTCCTAGTTGGACTAGGAGAAGGGGGCGCAACCCCCTTTCCCTCTCCCTCTCCCTCTCTTTCCTTCCCCCCTTCTTTTCCTAGTAGGACGAGGAAAGGGGAGTCCTACTCCTACTAGGAGGAGGACTCCCCCCTCTCTTTGGCGCGCCAAGGGCAGCCGGCCTCCCCCTTGCTCCTTTATATACGGGGGCAGGGGGCACCTCTAGACACACTTGATATACGATATTTTAGCCGTGTGCGGTGCCCCCCTCCACCATATTACACCTCGATAATACCGTTGCGGAGCTTAGGCGAAGCCCTGCGTCGGTGGAACACCATCATCGTCACCACGCCGTCGTGCTGACAAAACTCTCCCTCAACACTCGGCTGGATCGGAGTTCGAGGGACGTCATCGAGCTGAACGTGTGTAGAACTTGGAGGTGCCATACGTTCGGTACTTGATCGGTCGGATCGTGAAGACGTACGACTACATCAACCGTGTTGTGATAACGCTTCCGCTGTCGGTCTACGAGGGTACGTGGACAACACTCTCCCCTCTCGTTGCTATGCATCACCATGATCTTGCGTGTGCGTAGGAATTTTTTTGAAATTACTACGTTCCCCAACATGTAGCACTCAAGCGGTACTACCGCTCCGGCCCGCGGTACTACCGCTAGGAAACCAAAACTGCCATAACTTCTGCATATGAGCTCCGAATTGAGCAAACTCAAGCTTGTTGGATAGAGGAAGACGAGTAGCATCAAAACAGTGACGGATCGTGAAGACGTACGACTACATCGACCGGAGTGGTACTACCGCTTATAGGCGGTACTACCGTGCCTTACTGCCGCGCGACTACCGCTGAACCCGACACGAAAAGAGCAGACCCAAAATCGAGGCAGTAGTAGAGCGGTACTGGAGCGGTACTACCGCTTGATGCTACAAGCGGTACTACCGCTGCCACCGCGGTACTACCGTAGGGAGAAAAACAGAACTGCCAAAACTTCTTCATATGAGCTCCGAATTGAGCAAACTCAAGCTTGTTGGATACAAGACGACGAGTAGCATCAAATAGAGGAGTGAAACCTCCAACCGAGAAGAACCGGCATAACCTCCAACATCGAAAACATCATAGAAGATGCGAGTGAACTCCGTTTTCGATGAACTCGAGCTTGTCATCAAGATGACCATAAGCTCCAAAACTCACAAAGAGAAGAACCAAACAAGAACCAATAAAGATGATGCAAGGATGCAATGGTTTGAGCTCTCTACGAATGATACGATCAAGCTACTCATCAAGAGCCCCCCTTGATAGTACGGTAATCGATCCTCTAACCCGGTCTCCCAACTACCATCATGAGACCGGTAAAATAGAAAACCTATCAAGGGCAAACCTTTGCCTTACACATGGTCCACTTGAGTTAGATGATGACGATCTTGACTCCCTCAAGTTGGACCACCTTTCTTGGTTGCGTTGGCTCGATGAAGACTAGTTGATTGCTCCCCCATACTCCACTATGGGTGAGCCACTCTTCCGCATATCTTCACAAGTCCATTGTCATCACAATGGATGACAAGCTTCAAGCATTTGATCTCTTCATGATGCTTCACTTGAACTTGCACACCGCAACCTAACCCCACAAAGAACTCTCACGAAGATCATGGGTTAGTACACAAAGCGTAATTGACAATGCTTACCACACCATGGGATCGCTTGATCCCTCTCGGTACATCTTCTACGCTTTGTGAGTTGATCAAGTTGATTCACTCTTGACTTAGTCTTGATCAACCATGAATCTTTTCAACTCTCTTCATTTGGATGATGTCTTGAAGATATGCATGAATGATCACACAATCTTCTTCTCCAAGACATGCTTGCAATAAGCTCAACTCTCACATGACCAATCTTTGGATAATTCCTTAATAACACCTTGGTCACCACATAAACTCCTTGAAACCAACACATGAACTTCAAGAAATGCCTATGGACAAATCCTTCAAATATAACTCAAGGCAACCATTAGTCCATAGAGATTGTCATCAATTACCAAAACCAAACATGGGGGCACCGCATGTTCTTTCAGTTGCGATGACTAGGCGCCATCTCATCAGTTTTGCCTATGTGTCATGTCCATGTGTCAATTTTTGCCCTAGGTTGTGAAGCAACCTATATTTTTGTTATTCCAAAAATTCCCAAAAAATTCTCATAAATTTTTTGGATCATATCTTGATCAAATATGTCAAAAACCTTCCTTGCCTAGTTCAAAAATATTTCAACAATATTCATTTTCCTATTCTGTTCACAGCAGCACTTTGTGAAGGAAGTACCACTTTGGCATGTCCAAATAGTATCCATTTTCTACAGTGCTTTCCTATGCCCAAATAACCATCCTCCACCAAATGCCAGCTCAATCCATTCATTATTTTGAGCCCAGCTTCAACTTCGTATTTATGTCCAGTGTGGTACTTTGCAAAGCAAGTACCACCTAGGCTCCTCCTTTTGAGCTGAAAATTTGTGAAGACGGTCTTCTTAGTAACTGATCATCCTCAGCCAAAACTCACGCCCATTAGCCATGTACATTTCCCGTACCGCTAATCAAACACTTGGCTGCTAATTCATGTTTGAGCATCGATCGGTCTCCTCGTGAGAATCTTATGTTGTAATTTTTTCCTAGCACCTACCCGGGGAGTGCCCAACCCACTAGACATGCCTAGGCCGCCCAGAACACATGGCAACGCCACGGTCACCTGGTGACCACGTGGCGGGCATGCGAGTTTACACGCTCTAGAGTTAGGGCCCTCGGCCACCGCCCAAACCTCGACGTATCGCCACCAAACCATGTATTTATGATTAAATAGGTACTTATGTAACTAGAAATGATTTTTGGAAAAAATAAATAGCAAACTATGAGGCAGCTGCAGTTCAAATTTGACCCGCTTCCACCTGAATCAGCGGAAATTTATCTTTTTCACGAGAGGTGGATCAAAACTTTTTACACCCAACCATTTTGTCAATTGTGCATTAAATATGTCCTAGTATTTTAGAAAATTGATTTGGTCCAATTTTGCAACAATTATTTGGGAGGTCCTTCACAAAAAAACCTCCTTTTGGGCACTCAAAAAATGGAAAATGGTTTTTTCGTCCAAAGAAAATGAAAACTTCCTTAGGCAACATTGTTTGCCATTCCAATATGCACCCTTGTGCACAATATGAGATCATTCGAACAAACTATGCCATGAATGTGGCCATAAGATTGATCATTTGCTTGAAAGCCATTGATCCACACACGTGATAGCTCGTTTCTGAGAACACTTTCTTAAAATAATTGCACAAGTTTGTTATTTTTCCTGGGAACTTGGCCACATGTAATGACACAATGCGAAGGTTTCCCAATTTTTTGATTTTTTTTGATTTTTTTATGCCCGTTTCAAAATGCGGTCAAAACGGCGGGAATGACCGTTCCTAGCTAGTGGTTGAATCTTGGAATTTTTTTGGTGTTTCTCTGATTAAATAGATACTTATGTACCTAGAAATGATTTTTGGAAAAAATAAATAGCAAACTATGAGGCAGCTGCAGTTCAAATTTGACCCGCTTCCAACTGAATCGGCGGAAATTTGTCTTTTTCATGAGAGGTGGATCAAAACTTTTTACACCCAACCATTTTGTCAATTGTGCATTAAATATGTCCTAGTACTTTAGAAAATTTATTTGGTCCAATTTTGCAACAATTATTTGGGAGGTCCTTCACAAAAAAACCTCCTTTTGGGAACTCGAAAAATGGAAAATGGTTTTTTCGTCCAAAGAAAATGAAAACTTCCTTAGGCAACATTGTTTGACATTCCAATATGCACCCTTGTGCACAATATGAGATCATTCGAACAAACTATGCCATGAATGTGGCCATAAGATTGATCATTTGGCTTGAAAGCCATTGATCTCCACACGTCATAGCTCGTTTCTGAGAACACTTTTTTAAAATAATTGCCGTATTACAAGTTTGTTATTTTTCCTGGGAACTTGGCCACATGTAATGACACAATGCGAAGGTTTCCCAATTTTTTGATCTTTTTTGAATTTTTTATGCCCGTTTCAAAATGCGGTCAAAACGGCGGGAATGACCGTTCCTAGCTAGTGGTTGAATCTTGGAATTTTTTTGGTGTTTCTCTGATTAAATAGATACTTATGTACCTATAAATGATTTTTGGAAAAAATAAATAGAAAACTATGAGGTAGCTACAGTTCAAATTTGACCCGCTTCCAACTGAATCGGCGGAAATTTGTCTTTTTCACCAGAGGTGGATCAAAACTTTTTACACCCAACCATTTTGTCCATTGTGCATTAAATATGTCCTAGTATTTTGTACAATTGATTTGGTCCAATTTTGCAACAATTATTTGGGAGTTCCTTCACAAAAAAACCTCCTTTTGGGCACTCGAAAAATGGAAAATGGTTTTTTCATCCAAAGAAAATGAAAACTTCCTTAGGCAACATTGTTTGCCATTCCAATATGCACCCTTGTGCACAATATGAGATCATTTGAACAAACTATGCCATGAATGTGACCATAAGATTGATCATTTGACTAGAAAGCCATGAATCTTCACACATGATAGCTCATTTCTGAGAACACTTTTTTAAAAGAATTGCCATATTACAAGTTTATTATTTTTCCTGGTAAGTTGGTCACATATAATGACACAATGCGAAGGTTTTCCAATTTTTTATTTTTTTTTTTTGAATTTTTTATGCCCGTTTCAAAATGTGGTCAAAACGGCGGGAATGACCGTTCCTAGCTAGTAGTTGAATCTTTGAATTTTTTTGATGTTTCTCTGATTAAATAGATACTTATGTACCAAAAAATGATTTTTGGAAAAAATAAATAACAAACTGTAAGGTAGATGCAGTTCAAATTTGACCCGTTTCCAACTGGATCGGCGAAAATTTGTCTTTTTCATGAGAGGTGAATCAAAACTTTTGACACCCAAGTATTTGGTCAATTATACATTAAGTATGTTCTATTTTATAAAATTGATTTGGTCTAATTTTGCAACAAATATATTGTAGGTCCTTCACAAAATGGAAAATGGAAAATGAATTTTTAATCAACCATGACCAATTTTTGAGTCAACTACGACCAATTTAAATGGTCATGCATCGTACCCGTGTGCTGCATTTTGATTGGTCTGTGGGC
This sequence comes from Triticum aestivum, assembly GCF_018294505.1. Lineage (NCBI taxonomy): Eukaryota > Viridiplantae > Streptophyta > Magnoliopsida > Poales > Poaceae > Triticum > Triticum aestivum. The sequence continues at coordinate 447,880,593 of NC_057808.1, read as the reverse complement.
GTTTCACACGGATCGTGGATCGAACACCGTCGGATGCTCGCAGATCCAACGTCAGTCCTCACCCCAAGCCCACCTAAGCCGAAACCCTAGTCCTCGTGGACATTTTCCATCCACCCCCCGCCTCCTTTCTTTCTCCCTCCCTCCCGCGACCCCAACCCCTCCCTCTCGCGACCTCCTCTCCCCCGATCCCATCGGCCGGCGCGACCTCCGCTGCACATCCTCCGGCCCCGCCAGCGGATCCACCCCAACCCCAACGCCGGCGCGCGGCAGATCCAACCCAGCAGCCGCCCCTTCTCCCCGTCTCCGCCTCCCATCAGATCCATCGCCGCCGCCACCTCCTCATCTCCTCCTCCCTTCAGATCCATCCACCCGCTGCCGCCCCTTCTCCCCCGTCTTCTCCTCCCATCAGATCCATCGCCGCCGCCAGCTCCTCTTCTCCTCCTCCCTTCAGATCCATCCACCCGCTGCCGCCCCTTCTCCCCCAGACCAAGCAACCTCCTCTCCTCACGCAACGGAGACAACAGCGCCGCTGCCCAGCGACAATAGCGTCGCGGCCGGCTTGCTCGCCGGCGCGCGCGTGCGTGCTTCGATGCGCGGTGGCAGCGCTGCACGCCGTGGGCCACCAGGACGGCGACGACGCGAATCTCGGAGACCTCTCGGCCTCTCCCGGCCTCAAACGCTCACCCGTAGCCCTCCCCGTGGCTAGGGCGGCGGCGCCTCCATCGTCAGTACTGCTCCGGCGACATTGGCGGCTCCTCCCCGACATCTGCCGCGCCCCCACACGCGGCTCAGCCCCTGGATGGTACTCGAGCTCCATCCCCTCCTATCCCTCTCTCTCTCTAATGTCTGCTCTGTTCTTTGACTGTAGGTATGCAGGAGGAAGTTGTAGATAGACTGGACGACAAGGATGGATGGCGCCTGAGGAGGGGGTGCTGGACGGCAAGGAGGAAGTTGTAGGTGAGCTCGTACCCTCCTCCTCTCTGCTCGATTAATTTGCTAGTACTAGGATTGGCCATTGCTTCTCTAGTGTTAGAATTTGGCACTGAACCTCGTGTGGGTTGGATTGATTTTGCACAAAGAGCCTAACAGCATATCAGAACTGAATCATCTTTTTAGGTTCGCTGGAATGCATGAGTACAACAAACCGAACACATCATGCATCACAACAAAGAGCCTAACAGAAGTTTTGTTCTACTCCTTGCTAGTTCTGTAATTAGATGCATTTTGTAGATAAATTGTTGGCCATCTGTGATGGATTTACAGTGCTAATTTGGTTGTACAGCCTTTCCGAGAACCGGCAAGGATACTTCAAACATTATTTTTCTATTACAATGGTTTCATTAATCTGGTCTCAAAATTCAGTTTAGTTGGTTCAGTTTTGTAGTTAACTGATCTCATTTGCCACATGCACTGTCTTACAATGATTTACAATTCACCGATATGCTCACAAATGGACAGCATCAATGATATGCTCTCAAATTTGTTTTCCAAAATATTGACAGGAGCATTGCTCTTTCTATTAGTAGAAAAGAGGAAGTTTAAATACAGGGGCCAACCCCTAGCACCTTGGTACACAACTCAGATCATCAATGAGTATTCTGCTCACATTTTGACATGCATAAATGACCTGCTCTTAAATTGATAACATAAAGTTACGATCTCAGATAAATTTGAGTTCTGCATGTTTGCTTCTTCTTTATTTCAGTATTTCTTGCTTGCATGTTTGCTTCTTCTTTCTGCTGAAGCAGGCGAGTTGATTTTATGCTCTTAGTTTCTGTAGCAATTGGAGGAGGAGTTGGTGCCGAGAACTGGACCGGATGTGCTTTGATTCGTGATCTATAGTGCCCTTGATCTCAGGTGCGTGATCTGCAGCGACCTAGCTTGTTTGTTCTGACTAAATTCAATTAGAACAAGTTAAGCTTCAGACTGCATATAAGAAAAGAATAAAAACGGACTCCTAAATTCAGTTAGAACAAGTTGAGTACTTGGAGTATATTTAGCGCCCTTGCTTGTTTGTTCCGACTAAATTCTGTTGCCTCGCATGACCATGAGCGGAGGCTGGAGCAGATCCGGAGGGCGTTCCAGGGCCTCGAGGGCTCCCACGTCTGTCCCTTCCAGGTCAGGCCTCGCTTTGCTGTTTGTTTCTCCTGTAGTGTACATTATATTACTTGGTTTGTTGTTTGCAACGCTGCCTGCGTGCTACTGTCTACTTTGCTGCTGCTTTTCGTGCTTCACAGAATTTCAGGATTGGGGTGTGTTTTCTGAATTTTTGTGCTTGTTATCATGCAGTATGCTTCGACGGGATTGAGGTGGAGGCCAACAGCTAGGAGCTGAGCAGCTATACAGAGCCGGAGGTAAGATTGTGGTGGACCAGATTGCTAATTTCTACCCAGTACAGTACATGTTCGTTGTTTGCTAGAGAGCTGAGAGCTACCCAGTGCAAAGATGATGAATCCCAGCTTGTACAAATAAATGAATGATAAGCAGGCTAAGCAACATAATAACTAGGCTTCAGTTGTCTCCTAATTGCTATCCAGTACAGTACATGAACACATTTACATATTTGTTGAACTTCTCAATGCATGTACTATGTAGGCTTGAGACCGAGTTGCTGCTCAGGGTCAAGCTGGTGGGAGGGATTAGTGCATCCATGGTACTTGATATTAGATGTAATTTTTGTTATGATTATTAAGGAATGGGCAGCTAGTGATCTGTGTTGTTCTAGTGAATGGGCAGCTGCAGATGTAGACTACGGTGATGTGCACCGATAGTACTGCAGTAGTAGCAACAGACTAGCCCAGGTCTGAAGAAAAGCTTGTAACAAAATTGATGCCTATGATTAAACTGATGTGTTATTTGTTGTCCGCCTGTTAATATGCAAACAACAACAACAGAGCTAGTGATGCAATACCTGTATAATATGCAAACAACAACAGAGCTAATGATGCAATACCTGTATAATATGCAAACAACAACAGAGCTAGTGATGCTATGCTAAAATTAATGCTTACTTGTCAAACTCAAGATTACGCCTGTTAAAAGTTTCAAATGTCCTTTTTTTCTTAAATTTAAAGAGTCCTTCTAGCTTGTGTAGGTGTCTTGCGATCCTGTTCTAATTAATGTGTACAGTGCAAGCTCTTGTTTTTGTCTAAATGCATGCACATAAGTTCAATTACCTTCTGAGAAATTGTTGATGCAATTTTTTTCCATTTCTCAAATACAAAATAGCTTGCTCCTTCTAGTTGTGGCATCCCCGCTGTTAATCTTTATGATGTTGTTCCTCACTAATATAATTTTTACTGATTATTGGTAGTCACTAGTATTCACTGATAACTATGCCTTGTTTTGATTGTTCTATTGTTATTTATGCCAAAAGGTTAACATGTTCGAATTTATTTTGTTCCTGACCATTTTGTTTTATAACATGCAGATGGTGGCCTCTATTCATGATTCGTCATGAGCTCTAGGATGAAGAAGTTGGAAGAAGCAATGCATGCTGGATCTAGGCATGCATGCATGCTCTAGTATCCCTGCTTCTGAACCTAGCTAGGGAGGTGCAGGATTTTGTTGTAACGCTGATTTTTCTGGGAATTTTGCTGTACTGGTGATTTTGCTGAGAGTTTGGTGTATATTTGCTTGCCACTATGTTTACTTGAAATTTATTTCTGGATTGGAAAATATATTGGCATTGAATCTGGGCTGAATGTATATCTATGATGTAAATATTATTTGACTTGAAGAGGCACAGCCCAAATCAAGAAGTGGATGGAATGTCTATTGGACCAAGTCTATTTGGGCTTTGAAAAGGCCATGGCCCAAAATATATTAGTGGGAACAAAGGCTGAAAATTACAAAAAATTGGATTGTAAAATGACCGAGGCCCAAAAAGGAAATGGCATGTGAAAGGCCATGACCCAGAAAATAAAAAGGCTGAATTACTGAGCCTGGCCCATGTAGCTAGTGAAAATTAACAAAAAAATATATATAAAAAGGCTGAATTAATGGGCTTGGCCCATATAAACACCCAATTGGACCGGGCCGATTCTAATTTTTGACCTTTTCAATTGGTCGCAATTTTGCCACGTCAGATTGCCACGTCGGATCCGGCGTGGCCTGGGCAGACAACCAATGACCAAAACAAAAGGTCATGGGTTCGACGACCTTCTGTTTTGGTCGTAAATGTCTACGACCTTCTCACAGAGAAGGTCGCTAATTTCAGTCTACGACTGCCAGCTTTTGACCTTCTGTTTTTGGTCACAAAAAGGTCGCAAATGAAAAACTATGACCTTTCAGCGGCCAATAGTGAGGGTCACAAGTTGACATATTTCTTTTAGTGATGTCCTGCTCGGTCGGGGTGAGGGGCCGGCTCAGCGGGGCGCCGGAGGGGGCCAGGCCGGCGAGGAGCAGCGCATGCTCGAGGGAGAAGGTGGCGGGGCCGGCGGGGAGGCGGAAGGTGTGGGAGCCCGGGTGCAAGAGTGAGAGCAGCGGCGGACAGGGCGTGCCAGGCGGCCGTGGCCGTGGAGGTCGCCACGGCGACGCCCGCATCGCGGAGGACGGGCGCGGAAGGTGGTGGCCTGCTCGGCCGCCGCCTCGGCATCGGGCACGAGCAGGTCTCCGGCGTCGACGAGGACCAGCAATGAGGCTGCCAGGCGGCGGGGACGGGAGTGGGGTTCGGTGCCCGTGTATGGAGGGAAAGAGAGAGGAGGGAGCACGTGGGTGGGCCAGCGCCCAGAAAAGTGAGTTAACAGGAGAGAGAGCCGCTGGCAGGTGGGCCAGCGCCCACAAAAAGGCGAAATTAGGCCCCCTAGGAGCCCCCGGTGCGCTTGGTGTCGTATGGGGTCGCCGGCGGGAATTTTTCTTCTACCGGTGAAAAACAAGGAGTTGGGGGCCCGAGTGGGGCGATTTTTGCCCGCCGGCGCCCAAAAGGTGGCTTGGGGAGGCTTCTTGGGGGCACTAGTGAAGATGCTCTTAGTCCAGTGTACATGTGTTAGCTCAATTTGTCGCCTATATAGCTTGATAGATCGATCTGAGACACTAGCAAGTAGCAACCACAGCATCACACATGTTAAAATTATGTCGAATATGTGTATTGGGTTATAAATAGACTTAGAGCACGTGGAAGGTTAGATGTTTGAGTCGGCCCCGTGTAACCCGAGACTATTACATAAGGTCATCGCGGGTAGCCAAAATAGACTAGACATAAGTTGTAGGCTAAAACAAAAATCACAAGAGAGACAGTCCAGGCACTTGTGGCAGGGATGGCCGGACCAGACGTGGGGTGGTGGTCGAAGTGCTGTCTGGTAGCTTTGGTTGGCTTATCTTCAATTTGTATCATGTGATTGGTACATGTGAGGTGCACCCATAATCATGTCCTGGGGATTAGCCATGGTAAACCTCCTAAACAAAATATCGCGTGTTTCATCTACTTTTCTGCAATGATCTATGGTTGCGTATTTTCTAACAAATGGTATCATGACTATGGTTGCAAGAATCGGGTCATGGTACAGATTGTTAGTTGGAAGGAGGAGATTGCATACATCGATAATTCATTGATCGTGTGCATGATGCACATATATAGGTATGGGGTGGACCGGCCTCTACTTGTCTCACAAGATGTACAAATATACGAGGGGGAGAAAGAGATACACAGGTATAAATACAGACCCTAGTCCTATACACATGCAGTGGACAACGTACGCTCAACACCCCCCCCCCCCCCCCGCAGTCGAAGCGTCGCCGGCGACACAGAGACTGGACCGAAACTCCTCAAAGACTAGGGTCGGTAGTCCCTTAGTCATAACATCGGCAAACTACTGAGTGGTAGGAACGTGTAGAACACGAACCTTCCCAAGTGCCACCTGATCGCGGATGAAGTGAATATCGAGCTCAATATGCTTCGTGCGGCGATGATGAACGGGGTTGGCAGAGAGGTAGACGGCGGAGACGTTGTCGCAGTAGACGATCGTGGCCTTGGGGACCACACAAAGCAACTCCTGGAGCAGCTGACGGAGCCAGGAGCACTCAGCAACGGCATTAGCCACTGCCCGATACTCCGCCTCAGCACTCGAGCGAGAGACCGTGGGTTGTCGCTTAGACGACCACGAAATCAGCTAGGGCCCGAGGTAGACACAATAGCCTGACGTAGAACGACGAGTGTCTGGGCAGCCAGCCCAGTCGGCGTCAAAGTAGGCGACCATGTCGATGGGGGTGGAGGCCGTCAGGGTGAGTCCCAGGGTCATAGTGCCGCGTATATATCGGAGAATACGCTTCACCAGAGTCCAGTGGGAGTCACGCGGGGAGTGCATGTGAAGGCACACCTGTTGGACTGCATACGGCAAATCAGGCCGAGTGAGGGTGAGATACTATAGAGCACCGACGATGGAGCGGTAGAACGCGGCATTAGGCGCGGGGGATCCCTCCAAGGCAGAGACCTTCGCCTTAGTGTCAACAGGCGTGGGAGCGGGTTTGCAGTTAAGCATACCCGCACGCTCAAGGAGCTCATGAGCGTACTTTTGCTGGTGCAGAAAGAACCCATCGGCACGGCGAACCACCTCGATGCCAAGAAGTAGTGGAGTGCTCCCAGATCCTTGAGGGCAACCTCTTCACGAAGACGAGCAGTGAGCTACTGAAGAAGCCCGGGAAAGGATGCCGTCAGGATGATGTCGTCAACATAGAGCAGCAGGTATGCAGTGGCAGTGCCCTGATGGTAGACGAAGAGGGAAGCATCGGAGCGGGTGGTGTGAAACCCAAGCTGCTGCAGGAAGCCTGCCATACGCTGGTACCACGCCTGGGGGGCCTGCTTCAGTCCATAGAGAGACCGAGAGAGCAAGCACACGTGATCGGGGCGCTCGGCGTCGACGAAGCCGGTCGGCTGCTCACAGAGGACCCGTTCCGTGAGGTGGCTGTGCAGAAAGGTGTTGGAGACGTCCAACTGATGCACGGGCCAAGCACGGGAGACCGCCAGCTGCAACACCATGCGGATCGTGCCCGGTTTAACAACCGGGGCGAAGGTGTCGGTGAAGTCCACGCCGGCGCGCTGGCAAAAACTGCGCACCACCCACCGAGCCTTGTAGCGCTCGAGAGAACCGTCAGGGTTGGTCTTATGGCGAAACACCCATTTGCCACTGATGACGTTGGCGTGAAGGGGTCGCGGAACAAGATGCCAGGTGTGGTTGCGCTGCAATGCCTCGAACTCCTCGCGCATCGCAGCGAGCCAATGCGGGTCGCGGAGGGCGGCACGTGCGGACGAGGGTATGGGCGACGGTGGAGAGGACCATGTCGACACCGCGCACGCATACTCATCAGCAGTGTATCGCAAGCTGGGCCGGTGGATACCAGCACGGGACCGGGTCACCATGCCGGTGGATGGCGAGTCGGCGGCTGCGGGAGCGATAGACGAGGGTGGTGAAGGGTCCGTCGCGCCCTGCGCCGCAGAGGGGCCGACCGGGGCAGCGCCTGCTGGAACCGCGGCTGCACCCGTCATGGGGGGAGCCGAAGGGCCACTCAAGGACGAGGTGGAGGGGCCCGCGGGAGTCGTGGGGGGTGGCGCCAAGGCCGATGTGGGGGGGCCCGCGGGAGCCGTGGGGGGCGGCACCGAGGCCGCGCCTGAGGCCACACCCGAGGGGGGCCAGGGAGCCACGCCGGGGCCATAGAAGGCCATGCCGGGGCTGTACCGGAGCCGCGTCCGCGTCATCCGCACTCAAAGGAGGCCACACCAGGGCCATAGGAGGCCGCGCCGAGGGCTGCACCGGATCCTTTGCAGAAGGTGGTACCTGATAAAAAGGAAATACCCGCTCATCAAAGTACACGTGTCGGGAGGTGTACACATGATGGGAGACAGGGTCGTAGCACCAGTAACCTTTGGTGTTAGGGGGATATCCTAAAAAGATACATGCTACGGAGCGAGGAGCAAGTTTGTGAGGTGTGGTGGAGGCGGTGCTAGGATAACACAGACAACCGAAGATGCGGAGACCATCGTAGGATGGAGGAGAACCGAAGAGAAGATGATGTGGGGTGTAGTTCCAACGGGGACGACATGGCCTGATGTTAACTAGGAGGGTGGCGGTGGCGAGAGCATCGGGCCAAAACCGAGGTGGCACGTTGGAGTGAAACAACAACGTGCGGACGCAGTCGTTAAGAGTGCGGAGAATGCGCTCGGCGCGGCCATTCTGCTGGGATGTGTAGGGACATGTGAGACGAAAGGTGGTGTCGTAGGAGGCGAGAAGCTGGCGAGTGGCAGCGTTGTCAAACTCTTTTCCGTTATCAGTTTGTAGGGCAAGAATAGGGCGCCCGAACTGGGTGGTGACGTAGGAGTAAAAGGCCGTGAGGGTGGCGAGTACATCAGACTTGCGACGGAGCGGAAATGTCCACGCAAAATGAGAGAAATCATCAAGTAAAACTAGATAATATAGAAAACCCGTGTTACTCGCCACGGGGGATGTACATACATCACTGTGAAGTAACTGAAACGGAAAAGTAGAAATAGTGTTTGACACGCTAAACGGCTGACAAACATGTTTTCCGAGACGGCAAGCATGACAAGTGTGCTCGTCGAATTTATTACATGAAAATGAAAAACTCTTGAAATCTGATGAAGGACGGTGGAGTTGGGATGACCCAAACGTGCATGCCAAAGATCTACGCCGGCGAAGAGGGCCACTGGAGAGGCGGTGGTGGTGGCGGCGGCGGTGGTGGTGGCGGCGGTGGAGGCGGAGTGCACCGGGTAGAGATCATCGGGGCTGTCACATCAGTGCAGAACCATCCGTGTATGGGCGTCCTTCACAGAGAAAACCAAGACCATCAAATTCAACAGTGAGAGGATTATCACGAGCAGGACGACGAACGGAGACAAGATTTTTAACTAGGTCAGGTGAAACAAGAACATTAGTCATATTAATCGGCATGGAGTTAGAAGGAACGAAACCATGACCAACATGAGTAATGGGCAAAGAAGAACCATCACCGAGGGTGATGCGGTTCGAGGTGGTGATCGGGAAGGAGGAAGCAAGGTTACCGGGGTGCGACGTCATGTGGGCGGTAGCCCCCGTGTCCATGTACCAATCGCCGCCACCTCCGTAGTTGGAGAGAGATGGTGCCGAGTGCAGCGCGGCGAGCAGGGCGGGATCCCATGGGGCCGGCGGGAGGGGGTAGCCTCCGGGCTGAACCGGCGCGGGAGGCGGCGCGAAGCCGCCGAGCAGCGGGTAGCCATCGGGCTGCTGGAAAGTGCCGGCCGAAGGAGGCACAGGCAGGGGCACGTAGCCGCCCCCACCCGCGTGGTAGGGTGCAGCGGTGAAGTGCGCCTGAGGCCCGGTCGGGTGTGGCCCGAGGATGCCCAGAGCCCGTGGGACCGGCATGTGGAAAGCGTGGACCACGTCGGTCCACGGATTGGCGCCGACGGTCCAGGGCGGGGAGGGCTGATGTTGGCGTGGAGCCCCCCCCCCCCCCCCCGTACCCCGGCTGCTGCTACTGCTGTTGTGGCCCGGGGCGGCCGCCCCCACGGCGCCGGTTGTGGCAACCGCTGCCATCGCCTTGCTGCTGTTGCTGAGGGGCGGGTGGTGCGGGCGGAGCCGGCGGGAGGGGGAAGTACCCCGGTGGCACGGGCGGACGTGGATGAGGCGGGGCGGGCAGAGGTGTCCCGCGAGATGTCCCGGCGGCGAGGGCGGTGTGATGAACGCGAGCTTTGACATTTTTCATCCGGCGTTCCTCCAAGCGTAAATACGCGGCGACGGACTGGAAGGCCGGGTTCGACAGCAGGGAGAGGTTCGAGGCCGCGTTGCCGAAGTCCTCATTGAGGCCGGTGGTGAGAGTGCTAAGCAAGAGCTCGTCAGACACCTTTGCGCCTATGTCACGGAGCTCGTCAGCGAGCCGCTTGAGGCGCATGCAGTAGTCATCGATGGAGGAGTCATCTTGGTGGCACCCGAAAAATTCCTGCTGCAAAAACACAAGGCGTTGAAGCTGATTGTCGGTGAAGAGGTTGTTGATCTTGGTCCACACGACGCACGCGTCGTCCTCCTCCGAGATGACCGTGTGGAAGATGTCCGGCGAGACGGTGAGGTAGAACCACTGTATGAGGGAGGCCTCAATGGCCGCCCAGTCCGGATCGCCCGCCATGAGATTGCCATCAACGGACCCGTCGACGTGCTCGACGAGGTGGTACTCGCGGAAGACGAGGTTGAAGTAAGTCTTCCATGCGTAGTACGAGGAGTTGGACTGATCGAGCTTGATGGGGACACGGGTGTGGATGTCAAGATCGCGAACGGCGGTGGCATTGGGCTCGGGACCGGCGAACGGATTGGAGTTACTGGAGTGGGGGGACGCCATGGAGCTGCAGCGACGCGGGGAAGGGGTCGGCGGCTCGAGGGCTAGCGGCGGCGGCGCGTGTTAGGGTTTGGGGGAGGTGGCGCGCGCGACTAGGGTTGTGGGGAGGGGTGCAACGGCGGTAGGAGAGGGGTGTGGCGGTTGCGGGGTGTTGCGGCGGCGGCGTACAACGGCGGCAGCGGCTACGCAGCAAGGAGCAGCGGCGTCGGCTGTAGGGCGGCGGCGACGGGGTTAGGCGGAAGCGAGGAAAGGGATGGGTGAGCTATCTGATACCATGTTAGTTGGAAGGAGGAGATTGCATGCATTGATAATTAATTGATCGTGTGCATGATGCACATATATAGATACAGGGTGGACCGGCCTCTACTTGTCTCCCAAGATGTACAAATATACGAGGGGGAGAGAGAGACACACATGTATAAATACATACTCTAGTCCTATACACATGCAGTGGACAACGTACGCTCAACATAGATGATCTAGATGGGGGCAATGAAGGCGATGTTGTTCTGAAGGAAGGGTGGGCTTTTGTCGGAGCGGAATACCATCAACGAAATGCGGCATTGATCGCAGGCGTGATGACGCAGGGTGGACAGGCTGCCGCTGGACGGCCATCACAAGAGGTGGTCGAAATTGAGATCGATCTAATCGGCAAGCACCATCGGTTAGGTTGACTTGGCATGCAAGTTGGGAGGAGAGAGGCAACCACTAGTGCAGAATCGGGCTATTGTCCCAGTTCGTAAGGACCTTTAGTGCCGGTTCTGCAATCGGCACTAAAGGGTGGGGACTAAAGGCCCCGCCTTTAGTCCCGGCTCAACACGAACCGGGACCAAAGGCCCACCACGTGGCACGAGCCCGCGCCGGGGGGCTGGGGGCCTTTAGTCCCGGTTGGTTAGGTTTATGATTTATTTTTCCTTTTAGTTTTGTGTTTTCCATTTAATTCTTTTTTATTTCAAACATATTTTACGCTACTACATATTGTACACGTTATGCATATATATAAATAGAATTTCTCGTAGAACCGATCATACGACCATTCACATACACATGTATATATATACAATCTGGTATATACAATTTCTCCTACAATTTGCAGATCATTACATGGAGGCATTACAGCTTGTAATAGTATTCTCCGTTGGGATCTATGACCACTATAAGAAATATGTCAACTTGTGACCTTCTGTCAGTGACCCTGGAAGAATTGGTCATTAATCTATGACCATTTGAGACCAATTGGTCAAAAGCTGTCCGGGGGCTCCAAACCCTAAAATATATCGACCATTTTGGTCAGAAAGGTCGTAATTTCCTTACACGAAATGGTCATAAAGCAGACAACACTGGTCCGCTACCTTATTTCTAGCTGATCACGACCAATATAGATGGTCATAACCTTGTAAATTATGGTGGATTGCTATGACTAGGCGCCACCTCATCAGTTTTGCCTATGTGTCATGTCCATGTGTCAATTTTTTCCCTAGGTTGTGAAGCAAGCTATATTTCTGTTATTCCCAAAATTCCCAAAAAATTCTCATAAATTCTTTGGATAATACCTTCATCAAATATGTCAAAAACCTTCCTCGCCTAGTTCAAATATAATTCAAAAATATTCATTTTCCTATTCTGTTCAAAACAACACTTTGTGAAGGAAGTTCTATTTATATATTATTGATTGCCCTAAAAAATTTTGGGCACTCTTTCCAATCCAAATCATTGCCTCATGACAAAATTCAGCTCCATTTGCCTAGTAAATGTTCCTCGGCAAATTTCCAAAGTTTTTGTTCAGCTAGAAGCTTCGTGAAGGAAGTACTAGCTATGCATATCCTAATGAGTTGAATTTTCGCCACATCTTCTATATTCCCATATCATATCTCTCCACAAAATTTTAGCTCCATCTAACAATCCATGAGAGTTCACCATCCAAACTTTGTTTCTAGTAATATTTTCAGTTTGTGAAGCAACTATATTTTATATTGCTTTATAATTTCTGAAAATTTACCAGGAGATGACCCTGCCCATAGAACCTCCCTCCACCAAATTTTAGCTCATTTAATATAACCATTTTCCCTCAATATTTTCCTAATTTGTTGTTCAGTGGAGAGCATTGTGAAGGAAGTACCATTTTTATATATCCAAATGACATGAAATTTATACAGTTCCTTCATATGCCCAAATCATCACCCTCCTTGAAATTGCAGCTCAGTCAAATCGTCTATGTGAGCCCAGGTTCAATTTCTATTTTATGGCCAGATTGGCACATTGCAAAGCAAGTGTTATCTAGACCCCTCCTATTACCCTCAAACTTTTTGGGCACTCTTCCATACCCAAATCATTGCCACATGATAATATTCAGCTCCATTTTCCTGGTAAATCTTCCTCAGAAAATTTCCAAAGTTTCTATCTAGAGAGAAGCTTTGTGAAGTAAGTACTAGCTAGGCTTACCCAAATGATCTGAAAATAAACCAGGGCATGACCATACCTATGTAAATTATCTACACCAAATTTGAGCTCATTTCATTTATCCAATTTCTCTCACTAATTTTCCTAAGTTTCTGTCTAGAGAAGAGCATTGTGAAGGAAGTACCACTTTGGCATGTCCAAATGGTATGAATTTTCTACAGTGCTTTCCAATGCCCAAATAACCACCCTCCACCAAATTTCAGCTCAATCCATTCATTATTTTGAGCCCAGCTTCAACATTCATATTTCTGTCCAGTGTGGTACTTTGCAAAGTAAGTACCACCTAGGCACCTCCTTTTGAGCTGAAAATTTGTGAAGACAGTCTTCTTAGTAGATGATCAACCTCAGCCAAAACTCACGCCCATTGGCCATGTGCATTTCCCGTACTGCTAATCAAACACTTGGCTGCTAATCATGTTTGAGCATAGTTCGGTCTCCTCGTGAGAATATTATGTTGTAATTTTCTTCCTACCTACTACCTGGGGAGTACCCAACCAACTAGACATGCCTAGGCCGCTCAGAACGCATGGCAACGCCACGGTCACGTGGTGACCACGTGGCGGGCATGCGAGTTTACGCGCTCTGGAGTTGGGGCCCTCAGCCACCGTCCAAACCTCGATGTATCGCCACCAAACCATGTATTTCTGATTAAATAGATACTTTTGAACCTAAAAATAATTTTTGGAAAAAATAAAGAGCAAACTATAAGGCAGCTGCAGTTCAAATTTGACCCACTTCCATCTTAATCGACAGAAATTTGTCTTTTTCACGAGAGGTGGATAAAAGCTTTTGACACCCAACCATTTGGTCAATTATGCATTAAATATGTCCTAGTATTTTATAAAATTGATTTGGTCCAATTTTGCAACAATTATTTGGTAGGTTCTTCACAAAAAAACCTCATTTTGGGCGCTCGAAAAATGGGAAATGAATTTTTCGTCCAAAGAAAATGAAAACTTCCTTAGGCAACATTGTTTGCCATTCCAATATGCACCCTTGTGCACAATATGAGATCATTTGAACAAACTATGCCATGAATGTGGCCATAAGATTGATCATTTGGCTTGAAAGCCATCGATCTCCACACATGATAGCTCGTTCTGAGAACACTTTTTTAAAATAATTGTCGTATTACAAGTTTAATATTTTTCTTGGCAACTTGGCCACATATAATGACACAATGCGAATGTTTTCCAATGTTTGGATTTTTTTTAATTTTTCATGCCCGTTTCAAAATGCGGACAAAAAGGCGGGCATGACCGTTCCTAGCTAGTGGTTGAATCTTGAAAAACTTTTGGTGTTTCTCTGATTAAATAGATACTTTTGTACCTAAAAATGATTTTTGGGAAAAATAAGTAGCAAACTATGAGGCAGCTGCTGTTCAAATTAGACCCGCTTCCCACTGAATCGGCAGAAATTTGTCTTTTTCACGAGAGGTGGATAAAAGATTTTGACACCCAACCATTTGGTAAATTATGCATTAAATATGTCCTAGTATTTTATAAAATTGATTCGGTCCAATTTTGCAACAACTATTTGGTAGGTTCTTCACAAAAAACCTCATTTTGGGCACTCGAGAAATGGAAAATGAATTTTTCGTCCAAAGAAAACGAAAACTTCTGTAGGCAACATTGTTTGCCATTCCAATATGCACCCTTGTGCACAATATGAAATCATTTGAACAAAATATGCCATGAATGTGGCCATAAGATTGATCATTTGGCTTCAAAGCAATTGATCTCCACACATGATAGCTCGTTTCTGAGAACACTTTTTTCAAATAATTGCCGTATTACAAGTATATTATTTTTCCTGGCAAGTTGGCCACATATAATGACACAATGCGAAGATTTTCCAATTTTTATTTTTTTTTGAATTTTTCATGCCCGTTTCAAAATGCTGTCAAAACGGCGGGCATGACCGTTCCTAGCTAATGGTTGAATCTTGAAAAACTTTTGGTGTTTCTCTGATTAAATAGATACTTTTGTACCTAAAAATGATTTTTGGGAAAAATAAATAGCAAAATATGAGGCAGTTGTAGTTCAAATTTGACTCGCTTCCATCTTAATCGACAAAAATTTGTGTTTTTCACGAGAGGTGGATAAAAGCTTTTGACACCCAACCATTTGGTAAATTATGCATTAAATATGTCCTAGTATTTTATAAAATTGATTTGGTCCAATTTTGCAACAACTATTTGGTAGGTTCTTCACACAAAAAACCTCATTTCGGGCACTCAAAAAATGGAAAATGATTTTTTCGTCCAAAGAAAATGAAAACTTCCTTAGGAAATATTGTTTTCCATTCCAATATGCACCCTTGTGCACAACATGAGATTATTTGAACAAACTATGCAATGAATGTGGCCATAAGATTGATCATTTGGCTTGAAAGCCATTGATCTCCACACATGATAGCTCGTTTCTGAGAACACTTTTAAAAACTAATTGCCATATTACAAGTTTATTATTTTTCCTAGCAACTTGGCCACATATAATGACACAATGCGAAGATTTTCCAATTTTTTATTTTTTTTTGAATTTTTCATGCCCGTTTCAAAATGCAGTCAAAACAGCGGGCATGACCGTTCCTAGCTAATGGTTGAATCTTGAGAAACTTTTGGTGTTTCTCTGATTAAATAGATACTTTTGTACCTAAAAATGATTTTTGGGAAAAATAAATAGCAAAACATGAGGCAGCCGCGGTTCAAATTTGACCCGCTTCCAGCTGAATTGGCAGAAATTTGTCTTTTTCACGAGAGGTGGATAAAAGCTTTTCATACCCAACCGTTTGGTAAATTATGCATTAAATATGTCCTAGTATTTTATAAAATTGATTTGGTCCAATTTTGCAACAACTATTTGGTAGGTTCTTCACAAAAAAACCTCATTTTGGGCACTCGAAAAATGGAAAATGATTTTTTCGTCCAAAGAAAATGAAAACTTCCTTAGGCAACATTGTTTGCCATTCCAATATGCACCCTTGTGCACAATATGAGATCATTTGAACAAACTATGCCATGAATGTGGCCATAAGATTGATCATTTGGCTTGATAGGCATTGATCTCCACACATGATAGCTCGTTTCTGACAACACTTTTTAAAAATAATTCCCGTATTACAAGTTTATTATATTTCCTGGCAACTTGGCCACATATAATGACACAATGCGAAGGTTTTCCAATTTTTTGATTTTTTTTTCATTTTTTCTTGCCCGTTCCAAAATGTGGTCAAAACGGTGGGCATGACCATTCCTAGCTAGTGGTTGAATCTTGAAAAACTTTTGGTGTTTCTCTGATTAAATAGATACTTTTGTACCTAAAAATGATTTTTGGGAAAAATAAATAGAAAACTATGAGGCAGCTGCAGTTCAAATTTGACCCGCTTCCAGCTGAATCGACAGAAATTTGTCTTTTTTCACAAGAGGTGGGAAAAATCTTTTGACACCCAACCATTTGGTCAATTATGCATTAAATATGTCCTAGTATTTTATAAAATTTATTTGGTCCAATTTTGCAACAACTATTTGGTAGGTTCTTCACAAAAAAACCTCATTTTAGGCACTCGAAAAAAGGAAAATGATTTTTTCGTCCAAAGAAAATGAAAACTTCCTTAGGCAACATTGTTTGCCATTCCAATATGCACCCTTGTGCACAATATGAGATCATTTGAACAAACTATGCCATGAATGTGGCCAAAAGATTGATCATTTGGCTTGATAGGCATTGATCTCCACACATGATAGCTCGTTTCTGAGAACACTTTTTAAAAATAATTCCCGTATTACAATTTTATTATTTTTCCTGGCAACTTGGCCACTTATAATGACACAATGCGAAGGTTTTCCAATTTTTTTATTTTTTTTATTTTTGCTTGCCCGTTTCAAAATGCGGTCAAAACGGTGGGCATGACCGTTCCTAGCTAGTGGTTGAATCTTGAAAAACTTTTGGTGTTTCTCTGATTAAATAGATACTTTTGTACCTAACAATGATTTTTGGGAAAAATAAATAGAAAACTATGAGGCAGCTGCAGTTCAAATTTGACCCGCTTCTAGCTGAATCGGCAGAAATTTGTCTTTTTTCACGAGAGGTGGAAAAAATCTTTTGACACCCAACCATTTGGTTAATTATGCATTAAATATGTCCTAGTATTTTATAAAATTGATTTGGTCCAATTTTGGAACAACTATTTGGTAGGTTCTTCACAAAAAAACCTCATTTTAGGCATTCGAAAAAGGAAAATGATTTTTTCATCCAAAGAAAATGAAAACTTCCTTAGGCAACATTGTTTGCCATTCCAATATGCACCCTTGTGGACAATATGAGATCATTTGAACAAACTATGCCATGAATGTGGCCATAAGATTGATCATTTGGCTTGAAAGCCATTGATCTCCACACATGATATCTCGTTTCTGAGAACACTTTTTAAAAAAATTCCCGTATTACAAGTTCATTATTTTTCCTGGCAACTTGGCCACATATAATGACACAATGCGAAGATTTCCCAATTTTCCAATTTTTTTGAATTTTTCATGCCCGTTTCAAAATGCGCTCAAAACGGCGGGCATGACCGTTCCTAGCTAGTTGTTGAATCTTGAATTTTTTTGGTGTTTCTATGATTAAATAGATACTTTTGTACCTAAAAATGATTTTTTGGAAAAATAAATAGCAAACTATGAGGCAGCTGTAGTTCAAATTTGACCCGCTTCCAACTGAATCGACAGAAATTTGTGTTTTTCACGAGAGGTGGATAAAAGCTTTTGACACCCAACCATTTGGTAAATTATGCATTAAATATGTCCTAGTATTTTAGAAAATTGATTTGGTCCAATTTTGCAACAACTATTTTTTTGACTATAAACAGTAGGGTAAACACCCCACAACAAATTTTATAAATAGCAAAGAGCAAGAAGGTCCTGAGTAGCAAAGAACAAGGGAGGGCAAGGGCTTGAGAGGAGCCCCCTAGAAAAGAGAAAAAGAAGAAAAAAAAGAAGAAGAAGAGAAAAGACTAAGAAGCTACAACCAAAAGAAGAAAAGACAAAAAAAACTAAGACTAAGAAATAAAGAAGAACTAAAGAAAGAACCTAGGTAGAGAGTTGAGTTGCCAAAGAAAAAGAAAAAAAAACTCCCCTTGAAGATCCAGCCATGAAAGGAATTGATTGGCATGCTTTGGTCTTGTTCTGTGCTTGAGTAACTTCAGCTCCATCAAATAAATGTGCTTCCATCCTTGAAATGTGGGGTGAATATGTTCAAAGATCTTGTTGTTCCTGGAAATCCAGATAGCCTAGGAGCTGAGAATTATTATGTCCATGATGAAAGGAAGTCTCAGTTTTTCTTTGATATCCTGGAAGGCCTCTAAGACAGATAAATCTGGTGTTCTAGTGGGACAAATGTAGTCCCAGCATCTCTTAGCAAATGAGCATCCCTAAAATAAATGATACAGAGTTTCCTCCTCTTGGCATCCCCTGAGAGCACAGTTATAGTCTTCTAGCACAAATGTTTTCCTTCTCAGAAGATTTCTTGTATTGAGTCTGTCATGTAAGAGCATCCAGAAGAATATTTTATGTTTAGGTTGGCAGGAGGAATTCCAAATCCAGTTGAAGTGTGGTGGGGTTTGCTTGAAACCAATCATAACATTGTAAGCCTTGGCTGAAGAAAAGTGCTCATTACCCCAGATATAGCTCCATGTGTCTGTGAAATTCTGGAACTGTGATTGCCTCATAATGTAGCACATCTCTTCAAGCTTTAAAAAATGTTCATGCGCCTCCATTGACAGTGGTAGGTGAAATAGGTCTTCCAGATATTCTGTGCCAATGACTTGTTGTACAGTAAGTCTGTGATTAATCACAAAAGAGAAAAGATGTGGGAATTTATGTTGCATGAGTTCCTCAGCCGATAAGTCAGTCAAAAAATAAGCACTTCTACCATCTCCCAAATTGCACCTTGCTAAAGCTTTATACTGCTGAATTAATTGCAAGTTTGCCTTCCACCAGAAAGATCCCACTAACTCATCTCCTGGCAACTTGTTTTCAGAGTAATGAGTTTCCCAAATCAATTGAACCCATGGAATTTCATGTCTGTTATAGAATTTGTGCAAGTTTTTCATAAGTAGTGCCTTATTCTGTGTGAAAATATCCATGACTCCTAGCCCTCCTTGATTCTTTGGCCTACAAACAGTGGTCCATTTTACTAGGGCTGGTCTATGATCCTCCATGTCTGGGCCTCTCCATAAGCAGTGTCTGAAATATTTTAAGATCTGCTGCTTAATAGTAACTGGTACATCCAACCAACTCATGAAGAAAATTGTGAGAGATGCTAGAACAACTTTAACCATTAACAATCTGCCTGCATAGGTCATAAATGTGGCAATACCAGCAAGTCTTTTTGCAACACTGTTAACCAGTGGGAGACATTGTTCCACTGTTGGTTTGTGTAGTCCTAAAGGAAGCCCAAGGTATGTGAATGGAAAGTGTCCCATCTGACAATTAAGAGTTACAGCATAGATTTGTGCCCTCTCCTCTTGAATATTAATAGGGACCATGATAGACTTCTGATAGTTTACTTTGAGACCAGTGGCAGATGCAAAAGTGTTCAGTTGGGCTTAAGGCAGATTAGTTGTCTGGAATCAGCTTGCGTTATCAATAAGGTGTCATCTGCATACTGGACAATTGGAAAATCAGGGCAGGAGTTAATTTGCAGTGGTGTATGAAGAAGGCCCAGTCCCATTGCTTTATTAATAACTGATTGTAGAAGGTCTACAACTATGACAAACAACAGTGGGGATAGAGGGTCTCCTTGTGGTACTCCCCTTCTACAGTAAATTTTTTTACCTGTCACTCCATTCAGCATCACAACAGTTGAAGCAGAGTTAAAGATCATTTCTATCCATGAGATCCAGTTATTGCCAAAACCTTTAGCTCTGAGGATGTCAATAATTGCTTGATGTTCAATTGTATCAAATGCTTTTTCAAAGTCTAGCTTTAGCACAAGCAATTCTTCTCTAGATTTCAGACATTGATGGATATATTCATAAGACCACCCCAAACAATCTTGAATAACCCTGTCTTTAAGAAAACCATATTGGTTGATGTGAATCATTTGCAGTATAACCTTTTGCAATCTATTTGCCAGCAGTTTAGTGATGATCTTAAGCACCCCATTAAGCAAAGAAATTGGTCTAAAATCACTAGGAGTGAGAGGAGCATTATTCTTGGGTATTAGTGTGATATATGAAGTGTTAATGCTCTCAAGAGAAATATTACCTTCATGGAAGGCATGAACCAATTTTCTTACATCATCTCCTATAATGTCCCAACATGCTTTTAAAAACTCATTATTGAATCCATCTGGCCTAGGAGATTTGTCAGTTGGTAGCTCCTTAACAACATTATTAATTTCCTCATCTGAAAATGGTTGTTCAATGTCTCTGAAAATATCTGGGTTTATCTGATTAGCAAGAAGGTCTTGCAAATCAAAATGCATAGTGTGTCCCTTAGATTTTCCTAATCTCTTTTTGAAGGATTCCTAAAGTATGCCAGCCTTGCCAGCATGATCTGTTATTTCAATGTGATCATCATTAAGGAGCATAGTAATTTTATCATGCCTGTAATTAATGGATGCTCTTGTATGGAAAAACTTTGTATTTTCATCTCCAAATTTTACTCCTTTAACTTTTCCTCTCTGCTTCCAGTAAATTTTCTGATTCTTCAGAATAGTCAACAAGTGTTCTTTGAGCACAGCTCTACAATTCCACTCCATTATGTCCAATCTTCTAAATTTCTTAAAGAAATCCAGGAGAAAAATACATTCATTAATGTCTGCAATCTGTTTCTTAAGGCATGTCAAGTTCTTTGCCCATAATTTTAAATCCCTCCTAAGATTTTTGAATTTTGCATTGATCATCTTAGCAGGATTTGTGTAGCCCACAGGAATGTCCCAAGCTGCTTTAACTACCTCCTTAAAAGAACTGTGCTTCAACAAAAAATTCTCAAATCTAAACACTTTTTCTTTGGGAATTGAAGTGCCCACTTTAATCAAACAGGGCAGATGGTCAGAAATAGGCCTTGCAAGTGGAAGAGCAATAGTGTCTGGATATGAGATCATCCATGAAGCAGAGGTAAAGAACCAGTCAAGCTTTTCTAACAGTGGTTTTTCCTGCATATTACTCCAACTAAATTGCCTCCCTTTTAAAGGTAGTTCTAACAAACCCAGGTTACTAAGCTTCATTAAAAAGAAGCATTTGATTCACATCCCCACCTGGTTTGTTTCTGTCACTTGGTGATGTGATAAAATTGAAGTCACCTATCACTATCCAATCCACCTCAGGGGGCATTTGAATGCTACTAAACCATTGTAAAAAAATCAGATTTATCTTCCTGATTACTAGGACCATAGATGTTTGTCAAAACCCAAGACTGATTGGAGGTGTTGCAAGTAAACTTCACTGAGAGAGAAAACTTGTTTTGCAACAAAACTTCTCCTTGAAATAGATAACCAACCCAGGCAATAATAATTCCACCAGAAGCCCCAACAGAGGGCAGATACTCAAATTTATTAAATCTGTGTGGGCAAAAATTATGAACATAAGCCAGATCAAACACCTCTCTTTTGGTCTCCAGTAAACAAATAATCCCAGCTGCAGTTTCCTCTATTTTTTCTTTAGAGCTAACCATTTTGCTTCTGCATTGATGCCCCTAATGTTCCACTTAAATATGTTCCAAGATCTATTATTAATCATATTGAAACATCTTAGTTATTATTTTGCTATCAAAGACCACCCCTTGACAGACCACAACAAACCAGACATTGACCTTGCACTTAATTAAACTGGTTGCAACACATAACCTGTACAGATCCAGGTTTCCAAATCATCTCTTTACATGTCTCCCAGAAATAGAAATCATTACAGCAAAAGCAACAAAGTCTGCATAGATAGGTGCCAAGCAAGTACATAGCAAAATGCCTCTGGTAGTACTTAAAGCCCATAGTCTGGAATACTAACTTAGGAACATTCTCCCTATGATTCCTGGCTTTCCAGGCACAATATATAGTGATGGGACTAATCATTCTGCACTAGAGTTGGAGTTGTTGTTCTCCTTGGCCTTGGAACTCTTGGCCTCCCCATCTGTCTCCTTGCTTTTGGCCCTCTTGGCCAGGTTCTCTTGCAGATCCTCCCCAGCCACCTTGCAAAAAGATGTAGTGAGATTTTTAACTACTTTACTGTGTAAAACTGGGGGAGCAGCATTGCAAGGAAGACAAAAAAATTCCTGTGCATGAGTTTCTTATGAAACCTTTATTTTCCTCTCTAATTCTTCCACTTCTCCTTACCCGAGTCTCAACTAGAGGTCCTTTTCCCCTCCTCTTTCCGGAGATAGCCTCACCAGCAGGTAAGAGAATAACATTACTTGGAAAAACCATTTTGAGAGGACTGCCTGCTCCTGAAGAAGAGTGAGCTGCTGGGCTATATCCTGCATTCTCTTTATTAAATCCAACTGGGGACTGTAGCTTGCAAACAGGAGCCTGAGAGACAGAGCATTTGTCAGAAATGCAAAAAGTCATTGAGTCTCCCTCCTTATTGTTTTCAATCAAAATTTTCCATAAGGGAGATTTCAGCAAGTGCAAAGTCCATTCGAACTTATCTGGCGTCAGAAGTAAGAAAGGATGAAATTGAACCAACTTACTGGAATTTCAGATGAAAAGGAACTGGCCACCTGTGTGGGTGAAGGTGCAAAGTGTTTCCCCAGAGCTCAATACCTTCCTCAGACATAAGATGAGCACCATCAATAACAGATAAAGCATGTTGTGAGGCCAAATTAAAAATATCTTGTGAACTGATAGTTGGTTTAGAAGCATTATCCAAATTAATATTGCTTATACCTATAGAGGGTCCAGCATTTTCCCAGTAGGGATAGAATTCAAAGAATCCTCATTCTCTTTTGACCCTTTCTTAATCAGGCCTTGTTATGCAGCAACCTGTAATTCATCTGAAGGAACCTGCACTGCTTCTGCAACAGTAGTTACTTCTGCTCCTGTGGCTTGCACTTCCAGTGCCTCCTGCTGTGGGATGAGATCAATGTTATTCACATTCTCCTCTGCATTGTTCATGTTTTGGGCTGCAGCTGGTTGCTGCTCCATTTGCTCAGCATCTCCCAACAGCTGATCCACAGGTGCAATGAACTCTCCTTCAAAATCATTGTCAGCATCATCAGAAGCATTAGCTTGCAGCAAATTGTGCAAACCAACTCCTAGAGGAACCTCAATGTTTTCCAAAGCAATTTGATTCACCTCTTGATTCAGAATGTTAAGTCCAGCATTATGTGAGGATAAACCTTCAGACAGAGAAATTGTTGTGGTAATGCTGCTGTTAGGCATAACTTCATTACCATCTAACTGAACTTCTTCCTGTTGCTGCTGTTGCACATTGTCCATAGGCTGTGCTGCTGGCTGAGGAAAAGCCCAGTGGCCCTGCTCATCCCACTCTTCCCACTCAGCATTGTCAGTAGGGGCATTATTGAATTGCATGTTGTGGAATCCTGGAAAGTCATTTGCATTCTGAGTTATTGGATGTGGGTCAACTCCAGGAGGGGGGAAAGGATCTTCATCTGCAAGCCCACCTCCCTAAATTTCCTCCAACAAAACTTCTACTGAACTTGTAAGTGACCCTTCCTCAAAATTCTCTCCTTCAGACCACCGAATGCTTTTTGGAATTTCAATCAGGTCTGTAACTCTGGCCTTGACCAAGATTTTGCCCTTTAAAGCATCTTCCTTTTCCCAGTTTATAATTCTCCCAAATTTAGCTATTGCAGTGGTGATAACCCACAAGTATAGGGGATCGCAACAGTTTTCGAGGGTAGAGTATTCAACCCAAATTTATTTATTCGACACAAGGGGAGCCAAAGAATATTCTCAAGTATTAGCAGTTGAGTTGTCAATTCAACCACACCTGGAAAACTTAATATCTGCAGCAAAGTAGTATGGAAGTAATGGTAACGGTGGCAAAAGTAACAGTAGCAGTTTTGTAGTAATTGTAACAGTGGCAACGGAAAAGTAACTAAGAAAAGATCAATATGTGAAAAGCTCGTAGGCATTGGACCAGTGATGGATAATTATGTCGGATGCGTTTCCTCATGCAACAGTTATAACATAGGGTGACACAGACTAGCTCCAGTTCATCAATGTAATGTAGGCATGTATTCCGAATATAGTCATACGTGCTTATGGAAAAGAACTTGCATGACATCTTTTGTCCTACCCTCCCGTGGCAGCGGGGGCCTATTGGAAACTAAGGGATATTAAGGCCTCCTTTTAATAGAGTACCGGACCAAAGCATTAACACTTAGTGAATACATGAACTCCTCAAACTACGGTCATCACCGCGAGTGGTCCCGATTATTGTCACTTCGGGGTTGCCGGATCATAACACATAGTAGGTGACTATTGACTTGCAAGATAGGATCAAGAACTCACATATATTCATGAAAACATAATAGGTTCAGATCTGAATTCATGGCACTCGGGCCCTAGTGACAAGCATTAAGCATAGTAAAGTCATAGCAACATCAATCTCAGAACATAATGGATACTAGGGACCAAACCCTAACAAAACTAACTCAATTACATGATAAATCTCATCCAACCCATCACCGTCCAGCAAGCCTACGATGGAATTACTCACGCACGGCGGTGAGCATCATGAAATTAGTGATGGAGGATGGTTGATGATGACGACGGTGATGTATTCCCCTCTCCGGAGCCCCGAACGGACTCCAGATCAGCCCTCCCGAGAGAGATTAGTGCTTGGCGGCAGCTCTGTATCGTAAAACGCGATGAATCCTTCTCTCTGATTTTTTTCTCCCCGAACGTGAATATATAGAGTTGGAGTTGAGGTCGGTGGAGCCTCAGGGGGCCCACGAGGCAGGGGGCATGCCCCCCACCCTGGTGGAAAGGGTGTGGGCCCCCTAGTGTTGATTCTTTCGCCAGTATTTTTTATTAATTCCAAAAATATTCTCCGTGAAGTCTCGGGTCATTCCGAGAACTTTTATTTCTGCACAAAAATAACACCATGGCAATTCTGCTGAAAACAACGTGAGTCCGGGTTAGTTCCATTCAAATCATGCAAGTTAGAGTCCAAAACAAGGGCAAAAGTGTTTGGAAAAGTAGATACGATGGAGACGTATCAACTCCCCCAAGCTTAAACCTTTGCTTGTCCTCAAGCAATTCAGTTGACAAACTGAAAGTGATAAAGAAAAACTTTTACAAACTCTGTTTGCTCTTGTTGTTGTAAATATGTAAAGCCAGCATTCAAGTTTTCAGCAAAGATTATGAACCAACCATATTCACAATAATACTTAGGTCTCATGTTTACTCATATCAATTGCATAATCAACTAGCGAGCAATAATAGTAAATCTCGGATGACAACACTTTCTCAAAACAATCATAATATGATATAACAAGAAGGTATCTCGCTAGCCTTTTCTGAGACCGCAAAACATAAATGCAGAGCACCTCTGAAGATCAAGGACTGACTAAACATTGTAATTCATGGTAAAAGAGATCCAGTCATACTCAATGTAAACTAATAGTAATGCATGCAAATGACAGCAGTGCTCTCCAACTGGTGCTTTTTAATAAGAGGATGATGACTCAACATAAAAGTAAATAGATAGGCCCTTCGCAGAGGGAAGCAGGGTTTGTAGAGGTGCCAGAGCTCGAGTTTTGAAATAGAGATAACTAATATTTTGAGCTTCTTTTTGGGCGCATACTTTCTAAGGAAACAACTTGTGTACCTACGGCCTAGCATGGCGCCTTTTGTTAGAACTCTCTTTAGCTTCTTCTACAGAACTCCTAAAAGAACCCATGTACGTGCCGCGTAAGATGGTCTTTGTTGGATTGCTCTTTAGCTTCTCCTATACATATGGTTCCTAAAAAAAGACCCCTTGTAGGTAGCATTCTAGTTTTATGGTGTGTGTCTATCTACAAAAACGGAGCTGAAAGAAAATCGGAACCATAACTTATTCAAGCTTGGCCAAACAGGGCCTCAAGGTCTATTACGTTTTTTTTCTGTCTGGACTATATTTAGCTCCATGTTGAGGTTCTTTCAATGGTTTCTTTTGAGTGTCGACCAAAGAATATTACGTAGTGTGTAGCATGGCCGCCTATGTTGCAACTCTCTCTAGCTTCTTCTTGGACGCATGCTTTCTAAGGAAAGAGCTCGTGCACCTACGGCCTAGCATGGCGCCTTTTGTTAGAACTTTCTTTATCTTCTTCTACAGAACTCATAAAAGAACCCTTGTACGTGCCGCGTAAGATGGTCTTTGTTGGATCTCTCTTTAGCTTCTCCTATACATATGGTTTCTAAAAAAAGACCCCTTGTAGGTAGCATTCTAGTTTTGTGGTGTGTGTCTATCTACAAAAACGGAGCTGAAAGAAAATCGGAACCACAACTTATTCAAGCTTGGCCTAACAGGGCCTCAAGGTCTATTACATTTTTTCTGTCTGAACTATATTTAGCTCGATGTTGAGGTTCTTTCAATGGTTTCTTTTGAGTGTCAACCAAAGAATATTACGTAGTGCGTAGCATGGCGCCATGTGTTGTAACTCTCTTTAGCTTCTTTTTGGATGCATGGTTTCTAAGGAAATAGTTCGTGTACCTACGTAGCTTGGCGCCTTTTGTTGGAACTTTCTTTAGCTTTTTCAATAGAACTCCTAAAAAGAACATATGTACGTGCCGCGTAAGATGGTCTTTGTTGGATCTCTCTTTAGCTTCTCCTATACATATGGTTTCTAAAAAAAGACCCCTTGTAGGTAGCATTCTAGTTTTGTGGTGTGTGTCTATCTATAAAAACGGAGCTGAAAGAAAATCGGAACCACAACTTATTCAAGCTTGGACTAACAGGGCCTCAAGGTCTATTACGTTTTTTTTCTGTCTGAACTATATTTAGTTCGATGTTGAGGTTCTTTCAATCGTTTCTTTTGAGTGTCAACCAAAGAATATTACGTAGTGCGTAGCATGGCGCCATGTGTTGTAACTTTCTTTAGCTTCTTTTTGGACGCATGGTTTCTAAGGAAATAGTTCGTGTACCTACGTAGCCTGGCGCCTTTTGTTGGAACTCTCTTTAGCTTCTTCTACAAAACTCCTAAAAAGAACTCATGTACGTGCCACGTAAGATGGTCTTTGTTGGATCTCTCTTTAGCTTCTCCTATACATATGGTTCCTAAAAAGAGACCCCTTGTAGGTAGCATTCTAGTTTTGTTGTGTGTGTCTATCTACAAAAACGGAGCTGAAAGAAAATCGGAACCACAACTTATTCAAGCTGCTTGGCCAAACAGGGCCTCAAGGTCTATTACGTTTTTTCTGTTTGAACTATATTTAGCTCAATGTTGAGGTTCTTTCAGTGGGTTTTTTCGAGTGTCGGCCAAGGAATATTACGTAGTGCGTAGCATGGCGCCATGTGTTGTAACTCTCTTTAGCTTCTTCTTGGGCGCATGGTTTCTAAGGAAAGAACTCGTGTACCTACGGCGTAGCATGGCGCCTTTTGTTGGAACTCTCTTTAGCTTCTTCTACAAAACTCCTAAAAAGAACCCATGTACGTGTCGCGTAAGATGATCTTTGTTGGATCTCTGTTTAGCTTCTCCTATACATATGGTTCCTAAAACAAGACCCCACGTAGGTAGCATTAATTCTAGTTTTGTTGTGTGTGTCTATCTACAAAAACGGAGCTGAAAGAAAATCGGAACCACAACTTATTCAAGCTGCTTGGCCAAACAGAGCCTCAAGGTCTATTACATTTTTTCTGTTTGAACTATATTTAGCTCAATGTTGAGGTTCTTTCAATGGTTTCTTTCGAGTGTCGGCCAAGCAATATTACGTAATGCGTAGCATGGCGCCCTGTGTTGTAACTCTCTTTAGCTTCTTCTTGGACGCATGGTTTCTAAGGAAAGAACTCGTGTACCTATGGCCTAGCATGGCGCCTTTTGTTGGAACTCTCTTTAGCTCCTTCTACAGAACTCCTAAAAAGAACCCATATATATGCCGTAAGATGATCTTTGTTGGATCTCTCTTTAGCTTCTCCTATATGGTTCTAAAAAAAGCCCCCTTGTAGGTAGCATAATTCTAGTTTTGTTGTGTGTGTCTATCTACAAAAACGGAGCTGAAAGAAAATCAGAACCACAACTTATTCAAGCTGCTTGGCCGAACAGGGCCTGAAGGGCTATTACGTTTTTTTCTGTTTGAACTATATTTAGCTCGATGTTGAGGTTCTTTCAATGGTTTCTTTCGAGTGTCGGCCAAGGAATAGTACGTAGTGCGTAGCATGGCTAACTCTCTTTAGCTTCTTCTTGGATGCATGGTTTCTAAGGAAAGAACTCGTACACCTACGGCCTAGCATAGCGCCTTTTGTTGAAACTCTCTTCAGCTCCTTCGATTGGTTCATGGCGCATTTTGTCGGGACTCTTTTTAGCTTCTTCTTACGCACAAAGTTTCTAAAAAAAAGACCCCTTGCATGTAGCGTGCTAGTTGTGTGGTATTTGTGCTACTAAAACCAGAGACTACACAAAACAGGAACAACAGTCGGTGTTGAGAAACATTAGGAGCCTTCTGTTTGAACCATCTTTAGCTCCCTCTTGACGGAAAAGGGGTCCGTTCCATAGTCTGTTAGCATTCCCGGCCTAATTCCTTTCTGTAAGACCCATAAATTAAGCTACGTGGCTATAGTGTGCACACTGACATTGACATTGACATGCACCCGGCCCGTTTCAAATCGTGTCTCGAGCTTCTCAGGGTCTGTTTGGATCATATGGATTGAAAAGACATGAATGGAGAAGGGCATGGTATAGCAGCTAGTCATGCGTGAATACAAACACGGAACATGTTAATGTCGCAAAAGAAAAAGAAGTACTTTATGTAAAAAACAGAAATGTGGTGCCGCCAGAGAGTGCTTTTTTGAAAGAAAGAAAAACGAAAAAAACCGTTGAAGCAATGGCAACCCAGCTAAACGGGCAAGCACTGGTTCATCCAGGCTCACTGGTCTTTATATACCGTCGCGCTGGCTCACACTTCACACCGCCCCGTACGTGCCTCCTTCTCCTTCTTCCTCCACACTTTCCCGCGCGCGCACACCACCTTCAAAGCGTCGACCATGGAGGGTGAGGGTGAGACGCCTTACCAGCTGTTGTCGAACCGTATCAGCCTCGACCTCCGCCTCGATGCGATGACGCACCACCGCCGCACCCGGCGCCCGGCGTCCCCTGCTCCCGCGGACTACCAGCAACAGCACCATGGTAAGGAAGCCTTTTCGTGCAACTACTGCCAGCGAAAGTTCTTTAGCTCGCAGGCGCTCGGCGGCCACCAGAACGCCCACAAGAACGAGCGCGCCCTCGCCGACCGCACCCTCGCCAAGCGCAGACGCGACGCCTCTGCAGGCATAAACGCCGCCGTCGCCGCCACGCCTTCCTCGCCGGCCGTCATCCACAGCTGGCTCCACGGCGGCGGTGATCTTTGGGCCTACGCTACTTCACCCGCGTCGAGCATGGGCATGGGTGGCTTGGCTGGCACTCGCCGCACCACGACGGCTGCCGGGGAGGACACGGCGGAGCTGGACTTGTCGCTCACAGCTGGCTCCACGACCGTCGCCCATAGCTGGATCAACGGCGGCGGTGATATTTGGGCCTACGCTACTTCACCCCCCACGAGCTTGAGCATGGGCATGGGCATGGACGGCTGGGATGGCACTCGCCTCACCACGACGGTCGGTGGGGAGACCACGGCGGAGATGGACTTGTCGTTCAAGCTCTGCCTCTGAGAACCACGACAGCCAGCGAGCAGACCACGACGGAGTACATTTGAGCGGCAGTACGTTCATGCGCCTAGCGTGTCAACCATACATATATACATATATATATATATATGCGCGCGCACACACACGCACACGCGCACGCGCGCGCGCGCACATATATATATATATACTATCATTTCTCATTTCTCATATACTATCATGTAATAGTATATATGTAATTTTATCATTGTAAGTATATTCATACATTATATATAAGATATTTCAAAGTGAGTTGCATGAAACAATTGCAAGTTGATCCATAATTTTTATTATATTTGTGAAACAGGTACATATTTGTACGTAAAAAGGACCATATTCGCCCTCTCGAGGGCGACTCGGGGGCGACCAACCTCCCCGTCCGCCTCATCCCCTTATCGATCTATCCTCGCCGCCGCCGGAGACGGGCGCCGGGTCCCCCTTGCGGCCGCCGATGAGGGTGGCGGCGAGGCCCTCGGCCGCGACGCCGCTCGGGCTCGGGCCTAGGGTTTGAGGCGGCGGCCTCTGCTGGTGAGGGCGGCGTCGTTCTGGCGGCGGGCGGCGCTCGCCGGAGTTGAGGGCCGCGTCTACTCGGCCGCGCGGGCGGCGAGTGGGCGGTGGATGCGGGCGCCGCGTGGAGGGATCCCCGGCTGCTCTCCTTTGCCAGATCTGAAGACGACGCCACTGTGCTGCTGCTTCCTCCTCGTCAGTCCGGCCGGATCCGGTGGCGGACTGCGCGGATGTGGGGTTGGGAGCTCTGGATCGGAGTAATTTCTTGGCCGGCTGCGGCGGCCACGACGCGGGCGGCGCTCCAAGCGCTTTTCCCTTCTTGAAGGCGGCTTCGAGATCCAGCTCCCTCCCCCTCGTCCTCCCCCTACACCCGGGTCAAAACCCACAACTTTGGTTGGGCGGCGGCGGTGCCCGGCTCCGTCACCTTCTTGAAGGCGCCGCTTTGGGTCCGCGGGAAGGTGGGACTGCTGCAGCGCGTTCTTGGCGTTCCTGATGGCGGCGGTCTCTCTTTAGTGGTGTCGCTTCGCCATGGCGGTCGGCTGGTCCGGCTCTCGTGGTGTTTGTGGTGCCCAACTCTTCGTCGTGTCTTCCTGGGGTGCTCCCGTCCCGTTCAGAGAGGCTGGAGGTGGAGCGGCTTCATCTTGCACGGAGCTTCGGTGGAGATGTCAAGTCATGCCTGACCGACAGGTGCCGCTTTGTCATGCCTGGTCGGCAGGTGCTACGCACGACAGATTTTCCAAAGACTTCAAGCTGTGTCGGCTGGTGGTACTTGGCAGCATGGTGCTGAGGTGTATCAGTGGCGACCGTGACGTGCTCAGCTGTTTGCGCGCAGGGAGGAGGTGCCGTTGGGCGCCATGATGGCGTCGACGATAGCTGGATCGAGCAAGGTTGATGCATCAGTACAGTTCTGAAGATAGAGAAGTGGCAGTTGGCGGCGGCGGCCTCTGAGTGCACGCCGGACCGGTGAGACCCATGCCCGGCAGGCGTCCTCGATGGGACCTCAGGTCTTAGATGTTAGGTTTGGCTGCGATGTCTGTTTGGTATTAGGCCCAGGCTATCTGCGCCCCTTCATCAACTGGATAGAGTTGCTTAGACGGCGGCTTTAGTCTTACTGTTGTATTACTTTGTAAGGTCTTGTGAGAATAATTAATAAAATGGTCGTATGCATCGCCCAGATGCAGAGGCCGGGGTCATCCTCCTTTTCTAAAAAAAAATACTATCAAAAAATAGTATATATACTACTTAAACATTCTTATATACTACATACTACGTGTACATACTCTGATTTGATAGATTCTACATACGACATACAAAACGCAAGTGGTGGTAACTACCACCGGGTAATAGGAAAAATGCATGTGTACTCCTGGGAGTATGTACTCCCGCTCTTCATATACCACATAGATGATACCACTATACCTCATTATTATTTTTAATATACCTTATTAATTATTACTAGATACCTCAAAGTGAGTTTTGTAAAAAAAATCCATTTGGATGCTTGTATTTTATTTTGTACGCACATAAACTGTTATTTTGTACGTACAAATGGTGTATTACGTAAACTATGGGCCTTTATGATATTTTTTCATAAAATTTATATTGAGGTATCTTAGAATAATCAATAAGGTATTTGAGAATAGAAAAGAGGTATAAAATATTTGATTTTGAGGTATATTGAACGTGGGAGTGCATACTCCCAAGAGTACAGAAAATTAGTCTTGTATATATACTACTTTATCATTCTAAGTATGTTCATATACTATATTTAAGATATTTCAAAGAAAACTATATGAAAAAATTGTATACGAGTCCATAGTTTTATACCCTCATATGTATACAACAGCATACAAAAAAATGGCATATACTACATACAAATTGGTATATATACTATTCAAATATTATTATATACTACATACTACACGTACATATTCTAATATGTGTGTGCGTGGACTCGAGTGTCCAACAAAGACATACAGTATATGTGTACATATATAGAAGTAACTTCCTTAGCACTGCACCATATTTCTTTTTAATTGGGCACGTCTGCTAGATCCCCTTACTTTGACATGCTGTCCGGTTCTTCTCCATCGACCGGGTCTCATTTCTTGGGAGTTGTTTGCTTAGCTGAACGACGGCCATTTTCTCACCAGTTAACCCATAACGGCAAAAACATCGCTTTGCCGTCGTGTCACTGCTCCCTGCTTACTGCAACACTAGCCTAGCTGCTACACCAGATCAGATATCCACCATGATCTAAACTTGATGTTTACCCATACCCAACTCACCAGAAACATTTGGGGGCAGATGTGTGATCCTCACACATGCTTAGACATTGATTGATACCACGCCCTCTTTTTAAAAATATTTCACTTTAGCCTCGAGTACCTGGTGGGCTTTTTCGGTTACGCTATTTTTGATCCTGCGGCGACCAAGAAATAACCATTTCTAAATCACCACCGATGACACCACGGTTTGATCCGCACATTGGTTGAAATTAGTTTGCCGCGTGCAAAGGGGACGAGAAGCTTGAAAATTGTGTTGTTTTTTTAAAGCAGACAACGTAGTTCCAGGCAGGATCAAGTCGATATAAAAAACCAACATGCTGATCTTTTTTGGAAGCAGAAACCCTAGCAAATCAGAATCGGGTAGCCACAATTCGGCATCATCCAACCTGCTCCAATCTATGCGATATCCCTGCAAATCAAAATCACAATAAGGTGTAAAAGCCATCAAAATCGTCCGAGAAAGTTACACTGCTGCGATTGCACCTAAACATAATAACTGCTGCAATTGCGCCCAAACATAACATTCATTGCAACTTGTTTTGAATCACTTCAGATAGATACATCCACGCAAACCTGCATTTCTTTGGGTAAATTTGAAGAGCGCCTTCAAAGCCATCCAACAGGGTGGACAACACTACGGCATGGCTCAGCAGAGCCAAAGAGGCTGGCGATGGCAACAGCAGCAGCAGCTATGCCGATGCGCAGCTGCATTGGCCTGGGAGACCATGTAACTCAACAAGAATAAATAGCACCAAACAAAAGGCTCAACAATTACTTGTGGGATAGCTCAAACTTCTCTTTCCGCTCCCTGTTGTCATTACAAGCCAAGACTCTGCACCTCATCTAATTGTTATACATAATAATGACAAGAAAAAAGATACAACAATCTCCCCAAACAAAAATGCGATCGCAAACTGCAGCACGAGAGGAAATCCTTCCTGGCTCCGGTCTGCGACTCTTGGCGAAACGGCAGAACATAACCATCATGAAAAGCTACCCGTCGAGATTGCCACCTAAAACGTATACTCCTTGAAAGCATCGTCATCAGTCGCAGTATAGCCTAATCATCGAGTCGGCACCGGCGGTGAACAACCACGGTTGTCTTGGGTGGAATTTGCAATCCAAAACTCCTGCAAAACAACAAAACCAAAACATATAGTTACAGATACTTGCCTTGCAATATTTGCATAACCTTGTGTGGTTAACTGGTTATGCAAAAAATATCATAGATAACTGTTATAAACAAAACTATATAGCTTTCAGCAACGCAAAATATAACATAAATACATATTTCCTTCTACGCGTACAAAGTTGATCCTGCCCAAATCTTGAATTTGCCTATGCATCCTTGCGAGCCGATATATACCTAGAGTGCTTGGTCCAATGGACTGAAACTAAGTTTCTTCCGTACGAATAATTTCGATTTAGCAAGAAACGTGCTACAACATTACAGGCTCAATATTACGCTAGCCTGTCCCTGGTTCTCAAAAAAAAATTCCAAGCACCAACAAAGCAGGAAAAGCTATAAGCAATTTACTGTAATTTGTAAGTGATCAAATAGGAGAACATAGCATATCAGCACAAGCACATGTATGCTTCAGTTCAAACTCGCATCATATGGATTGCAGAATGCAAGGTTCAATGCAAAGTATATGACTTGCATTCTTCCCGTGAAGAACATCACAATGTAAACAGAGTTTGACCACTGACATATATCTGCTTTGATCGAAATGTCTACGCAAATAAGAATCAACAAAAAATGTAAAATAATGCAAATTATAGAAACCACATGATGTATGACAATATACCTCTTCTATCTGAACTTAAATGGCCACGAAGAATCTCCAATGGCACAATAAGTGGGTTCTGGTTGAGATCAGCATAAACCATCCCATGGAACACATGGGCTGTACAATCCTCCGACGATGAGGCAAAAAGAGGGTATCTCCGGTGGAAAGTAACACTGGTTATATCCTTCGAGTGGTTCCTGAAATAAAGAAAATAAAATAAAAAATATAAACTCATACAGAACAGTATAAGTATAAGTAGTGGGTACTATCCATAAAAAGAACTGTATCTGATAGGATTTTTTTTAAAACAGAACAGTAACTGAAACCGGAAAAAACATGAGAATTTCTTACAGTACAAAATCAAAAAAACTAGACTAAACAGTGTAAATCATTGACATTTAATAGGGAACACTTTTGCACATAGTGGTGATGTCGAGAAAGAATAGGTCGGCATGACTTTGAAGGCTAGCGTAATGGAGTCATCTGTGGCTGCATCAGATAGCAAAGCATGTGGCATGTACTGTTGCTTGATTAAAATAGGTGCCCACATCAGATAGAAAAGCATGTCGCCCGTATTGTACATTGTTATTAAAGCATTTAGTAATTAGTACATAAAAACACTTTGTAATAAGCTCCATAAAAAACATTAAGTTATCTGAAGTAAATTGAACAAAGAAAAGCTAAAATAATAAGCAACCAACTGCCTAAAACGGTAACATTGGCAATGTATCTATAGTTCTATACGAAAACTGAAACCAAAAATACAAGAAAGAAACTAAATGTAGGAGAAGTAGTACTTTAACATCTTGTACGGCCTTGTAGACAGATCAGTGTCAAACCAGCACAATTTACCATCTTTACTTCCCACAATAACATTATCGCCTGCATGAAAGAATTGCAATGCCAATAAAAAGGCGATCCAACAAACAGTGTAGCACTACCATTAATTTAACCAATGGTTTACAGCTTAGAATAGCAAAGGTAATATGAACCAACTCAAGATTTATCAACTGGTAAATTAGTAATCAGTTGATTTTATACGTACCACCAGGGTGGATAGAGATAGAGGAAATCTCACGGAGACCTGACTCCAGCTTCTTGACTACCTCTGCCTTTTGGAGATCATAAACCTGAACAAACTTCTTAGTGGCAACAAAGAACATCTTTTGAGTTGGATGGAATACTGCTGCTACAGGGAGTCCCGGCAATTTACGGAAAGGATGGTGAGAATGCTTCTTGGAGAGCTGATGCAACAATACAGCCCTTGATTCACGTACAAAGGAATTAAGGTAGACAAACGAAAGAAAAGATATTCAAAATGTGAAGAATCTGTCTACACACTATGTTGGCGGGGATGCATATCTACAGTAACTATGAATTGAAAGAGTGAGACCCAATCAAGAAAGAGAAGCACACAGCTCCGAAACAAAGAAAGAAAAGCCAATTTCGCTGGGGCACACAATATAGAAACGTCGCAAATGATTATCTTGATATAGTTAGAATGTTGCATGGCAGCTCCAAGACTGAAACTAGAGAAAATTATTTTAGACCATATTTGTTATTATGCTCATGCATCACTTGTAAATTAAACAAAGCAAACAGGATATCAGTTGGCACGACTGTCGTGAAATAGTCTCCCTTCGAATGCCACTCCACGGTTGATGCAGCCTGAACAATAAAACAGATGTAAGCATGCGAACAAAAAGCCTACGCATTTAGGAGAATGATAAGTAACCCTCAAGTACTATACCCTATGATGAATCAATGTGATTCCGTCAAATTTGTCATTATTCACCCACCTCACAGCTGGTTTCTTATCACCTGCAACATAATTAAATATTTAAGAACACACTGAATAAGATAGGTGGAAGAATTGTTTGGTTGACAACTACTATTACCATCATCTTCAGGGGTCGGTTCCTCTACATGGAGGAGCTCCTTTGTCCTCACTTGTGTTTCCTCATCCCCCACCTCAGTGTTAAGAAGCAGAAGATCACGGCCACTGCACAACATAAAATGAATGGTGAGAATGTGTAACACCAGAAAATGAAGGATACTTGTGAATGGCGAAGGCATACACAATAGCAGCCAGAATGGGCCTCTCAGGTGAAGGATTCCACGAAATATGATGGACATCAGCACCAACATTGAAAACCTTAAGACAGCGACCAGTTTCAACCTCCCAAACACGAATTGTTCCATCAGATGAACCTTCAGCAAAGAAGAACTGTAATATAAGACAATGCCATGCTCAAGTTTATGAGATCATTTCATGCAGCAAAGGGGCCTTTTCACTGAATTATCTTGTCCAATTCCTCATCCTTCTACAAATATAAGACCCTCCATTTTTTGGAAACTTGAGATTGGTCAATAATATTTGCCATTACAGTTATGTTTCACAGCACTGTCATTTACTACTTTTGTATACGATGCATACTACTCCCTCCGTTCCTAAATATAAGTCTTTTTAGACATTTCAAATTGACTACAACATACGGATGTATGTAGACATATTTTAGAGTGTAGATTCACTCATTTTGCTCCGTATGTAGTCACTTGTTGGAATCTCTAAAAAGACTTGTATTTAGGAACGGAGGGAGTAATAAAGTTGGTCACATTGAAAATGTAAATTAACTAATAACATTGAGTTCATTACTATTTGAACCATCAGAACATTATCATAGAAAATAAGGACGGCGATAACTGCCACACGTGTGGCATGTAGTAACACCGCCCACACGTTTTTTACACTAAAGTTGCCATCCGAAAAAAAAAACAAATCTCAGAAAAACTGAAACTTGCCATCCAAACAGAAAGTTGCCATGCTTCACAACTAAAGTTGCCATCATCCTCTTGTAACTAAAGTTGCCATCAAAAAACGTGTGGGCGGAATTGCTCGTGCCACGTGTGGGCATTATCACTTGGGGAAAATAAATATCTACACTCTATACCTGATGCTATCCACTGCCCTGTTGCTTCAACTGACAGCGACGTCACTGGACCACCATGGCCCTTGAACTCAAGGTAACAAGTTCGTGGATATGGCCTCAGATCCTTTTTACTGGGTAACTTTGGCTTGAGCGACTCAGGATCAATGTTTATCTGTGGAATTGCCAAATAATCATCATGCATTGAAAAGAACATGACGATAATAAATGATAAACTGGAATCCAGGCAATAAAGGCCCATATATAGTCATGAAAAGAAGATAGATCCTCCACTTACACGCTTCTTGCGAGTTCTAGGACATAGATAAAGATCTAGGCACCGATCAAATCCTTCCCTAAGTGCCTTCTCGTAGGCAGGTACACTTCTAAGAGATTCAAATCTGCATAATCAACGGGACAATATAAAGGGGTGATGTAACTAAATTTCCTCAGACGAATCAGACCATGCATAAGAAAAATTATAATGACAATGTAGAAGTAATTATACCGTCGTGGGATGAATTTTGGCCTGTCCTCCTCATACATAAGCTGGTAGTTATCTATCTCCTCTTGTGTGGGAATATATTCAACAGAAGGATTATACGACTCTTCATGACCTGAATAGAAGAAATTAATGGCATCATACACAATATAGAACATCAACTAAGAAACAGAAATGCCCAGTGCAAAACTGTTTCACATCATTTCAACAGAATGGGAGGTCATCAGGTCAAATAGATTGCTGAGAAGCTTTTCAAGTAAGCATGACAGGGCTTGCAAAATGATGGCATGGTACCTGGCAAATTTGGTTTAGGTGCAGGAATGTAGCTCAAGCCTTGCCGCTTATTGTCTGCTGTATCAGTGTCATCTCCCCACAAGAGATAATAGTTTGGCTCATCCTTTGGCTTGTCAAACTTGATCCATCCTTTACGAATGGCTCTAACAAGTTTAACAACCTGCCATAAAGAACAATTGAGGTAAAAGATATAGTAAATAGCAATGCAAACTAATTATTAGTTATAAATGGCAGGCAAGAAACGTGATAGCACAAATGCAATTCCAAAGCAGTTTCAGAAAGAAACTAACAAATAAGTCCTGTGGAAATTAAGGCTATTTGACCAGTACTAATTACTAACAGCATATAATCTCTATATTCTTGCTCAGCGAGAAAGCATATACAATACGAATCCAAAGCAGTTTCAGAGAGTACCTACAGAATTAGTCATATGGCTACTGAGTCTGTTTATGGAGTACTAATATCACATGATCTAATTCAATGACTGCCCACAAAAATCTAGGCAACTGAACAAAAGTGAAAGGTGAACTAACATTAGTAATCCCTTGCTGCAACATGCAATAAATTAGTAGAGCGCAATCTGAAATCTAAACAGTACCATAGTTCACAAAAGCGCTAGGCGTTAATTGTGCGTTTTGCCACCGCCTTGCGCTTTACTGACCAAAGCGCATGCTTATGCACAGTTATGCACAGATTAAGCGTAGTTATGCGCAATGCGTTTTGCCAACGCCTAGAGCCTAGGCGCGCTTAAGCGCTCGCTTAGGCGTGCCTTTTTTAACTATGAACAGTACACACTCCAAGGCAGCCAGCAAAATATGAAAACTAGAAACACCTCACAATCATGAACTGAATTACTAAAGCAGGCACCCGTGACCTGCCAACAATCATGAGTTCACTGTCTCACAAATTTCTTAAAACATTCTGTATAAAACACATTTTAATAGGGTATTTCTTTTCTTAAGCAAGATACTTCAGATCTCGAACAGACAGATTAATAAGACATCCATGCACTTAGTTATATCTTATTAGAAATTAAAGAGCATGTAGATTTTATCAAAAGCTCTAACATAACATAGAAGATAAGGAAACTGATGATATACCTTCTTTTGCTCCCATTTCGAGGGCACAAATCGCCTCTTTGGCTCAGGAGCGTTAGAAAGTGGATGGCCTTTATCAGCATATTCAAACCAGTCAACATAATCCTACGAGAAAAGTTTACTCAGCCCATGTTGAGCATAATAGTTATATGTATAAAAAGTGGAAGGAAACCATAAATTGCAAAAGAATTAACTTCAATGATCACCACATTCAAACCAGTCAACATAATACTAAGAGAAGTCTACTCGGCCTGTGTTGAACATTATAGAGAAAATGAAAGGAAACCATGAACTGTAAAAGAATAGCTTCAATTTGCATGCATGTACATAATCTCCACTGCCATGTCAACTACAGCTTAAATTATTACTTGTACAGGTAAGTACAAGTTACATCCGTACAAAATCAGTATTATGCATGACGCTTAGTAAATGCCAGCATGGAATTCACTTCTAAATGTTCATCTGCACAGATTCACAAGCATAGTGATGATAGCAAATAATAACCACTAAGCAGACCAACTAGGTCTTTTTTAGTTACAAAATGAACGCTTCAAATAAATGTTGGATGATTTTGTCAGGTACACTTACTGGATATGGATCAACATTGGCATGTGGAGTCTTCCCCTTCATCATTCTACTAATTATCTTAGCTTCTTCCTTGGTAATCTTCACCTCCTCGGCATTATAGTCATCCCAAATCTTTAACCTATATTTGGCAACAGCAGGAAGTGAGGATGGGGCATTTCATCAGTAAGGAAATCCAGACCCACCCAACCTAGAACCAGACAATGTATGAATGAAGGTAAGGGAGGAAAAACATTTTGCAAGACGTGTGCAATCTGGGGCACTGAACCATGAAATTTTTCAAAAACATTTTGACTCCATATCGCGCAAGAGTTTAAAATCAGAACTGGGCATAGGCTAGTAGCTAGTCTTTGAGTATGACAGACTGGAGCGAGATGATAAAAGCACTTATACGGAAGCTAAACGAACCGCTCAACATTTGTTCAGCCCCTGTTTCCTTAGCTGTAAGTAAAACTGAAGTTACATCAGACGGATAACTAATCCCATCCTGAAGTTCTCACAAGCACATAGTAAGCCGGGCGTGCGACCCTATATAGCAGCCAATCGAGTTGGGGCCTCGTACCAGTCATCATCGTTATCTTTGCTGCTGAGGAAGCTGTCGATTCTGCCCTCCCTGTCCCGCTTCTTGATCTTCCTCGCTGAGATGTCGTAACCGATGTGCTCCTCGTCCTTGTACCACTGGAGCGGCACGTTCCCGACGGTGTTCCGCGGCGCAACCTGCAGCATAATGCCAATTGATAATAATAACCATCGAGTCCGTTAACCCCGGTAACGCAACTAAAATGGCCGCGGGGCAGCTAAATCACCTCGTCCTCGGAGGAGTCGCTCTCTTCCGCCGCGGCATCATCCTCCTCCTCCAGGCCGTCGGAGTCGGCGTCGGAGCCAGAGCCCTCGCCGCTGTCCTCGAACGACAGCGATGCCTGCGGCGGCAGCATGGACAACCCATCAGCGCTAAGTAGAAAGTCGATGGGGTGAGTGGGGGAGCGGGGGCGGACCTCGTCGTCGTCGTCGTCCTCGGACCAGGCGCTGTCGCTCCACGGCGAGTCGTCGGGGGAGAGGTCGGCGGTGTCCTCCCCGCCGGGGGAGAGCGCGGCCTTGTCTTCTCCATCGGCGCGCCCCATTCCGGACGGCGAGAGGCGCGGGGCTCGGGGTGGCGCGGTGGAGGAGGGAGGGGGCCGCCGCCTGGGCTGCTAGGGTTTTAGGAGGGGACGGACGGAGGGGAAGAGTGTTCTTCGCTTCGCTTTGCTCGTGTCGGATGGGGGATGCAAGAAAGAAAGCCCCATGCCAAGGGCCGGGCCGGCCCAGCTTCCATCATCCATCGTCATCGTGGTCCCGCGCCGGCCCAACGGACCAACCTAAAAGGTTTTCCTAGGAAATGTGGCGTGCAAATTCTAAGGGGCCATAACTTAGAAGATTAGATTTATTATATGGACTAGCTGAATGCTCCTGCGGATCCTCAAAAAAAAAAGCTGAATGCTCCTGCGTTCTCAAAAAAAAAGTTGAATGCTCCTGCGTTGCCACGGAATACAAAACGTGAGTAAACGAAGGTTGAAATTCAAAAGTGTATCAAATATGACGGCGTGTGGTTTTCTATTTCTATTCGTACAACGACAAACTAATTCTATTTCTCACTCCTTTCCTCCTCGGTCATCACCATATCGCCTTAATCGCCCTCTCCTTGCAAAGAAACAAAACAAATCAGCATCTTCACCACCCTCTCGATGATGCAATAATTTAAACTGGTGGAGGAAACTTTATAATTTACAATATTTCATAGGATGGAACATCTCAAAGAAAGCTAGCTTGATCCTTTTGCTTATGCATCAAGTCGTCCTTAGCGAATTTCTATTTCAACGAAAAAACAAGAGGTATGTCCATTAAATAGAGTACTTATTGAAATACTTACTCAGAGTATGGAAATTTAGAGGTTAATCTCTACTACCTAAAAAATATGTTCGGTTCTGTCTCCCATCTTACATCGGCTGATCACTTCATCTGTCCCTCCCACCCTTCCATCGATTTTCATATGCTCCTGGTTTTTTGTTTAAAACGGTTTTCATCTAGCCAGACAAACCCAATCAATATTTTGCAATACAATCAATTCACATATGGCAATCAACATCTTATCTGGTAATGCATAACACAATTAACTCACTTCAATAATGGACGGTAATTTCTTCTATTTTTTTCCTATCCAAAAAGAACGTATGAAAAAATCACCCTTGTTAACTCTGCCCCGAATGTTCCTTCCTCTCATGGTTCCCTATGACTCGTCTCGCTCTATCCCATCTCCTCGGTCCTCTCCTTTATTCGCTCCTCCTAATCGCCAACAGCCTAACCCTCCCCCTCGCCTCGCTTGACTTGATCTGGCACCGCCTTGTTGAGGTGTCCAGCTATGGGCGGTGAAGCACTACAAGATCCTCATCTCCCCGAGCGAGCGACCTCTCCCATGTATCTGTGGCAAACTCCGTATTGAGAAGGTCGTAAACGACACGACTATCCGGTGTGAGCTGCTCCATAACTTGCTTTTGTCGCCGGTCGCGGAACCTCATCTCGTGGTGATGTGGCGCGTGGTCCAAGTTTTCAATTGAAACTAATACAAATGTGACGAACATGCTAGTGGATCTAGCAATCAAACTGGGGAAGGGAAGTAACTCATGGAGATTTGAATCTCAAACAAAAACAGTGGTTGGAGTCGACCTATTGCACCCATCCACACCCTCATGGCGAATCACTCATGCGTTATGTTCCTAGCCTATCTTATTCCTTTCGTTCCAAGTTGCAATGATCGACAGAGAGAACTACTTATAGTTACAAGGTTCGGCGAACTCAACTCTTGTAAGCCAACTGGGCTTTTTTCGTTCTCTCCTGGGTTGGGCCTTGTCTTCGTTGATAGCATCTCCTGAGCTGGGTGTAGACATGCTGACACGACGAGGGCAAGCAGCTTGGGTTGTGCCTCGAGCTGGGCCTCTGACGAACATGATTGTATCCGATAGGCATGGAGCCCCCGGGTAAAGGGAGTTTTTGACAAACATGGTTGTTTCAAAGGTCGATGAGCGTGTCCATGGCCGGATGTGATGAGTAAAAAGGGGGCAATGAGCTGGGCTCCCAACAAATGTTGCTGTTACCGCCCAGGATGGTGTGCGCCGAGCAGGGGGATTGGGCCTGGCATAGAGGAGCACATTGGTGGCGTGTTTGGCAAGCAACTAGGGTGGACCACACCGGACGGGCAACGGCTAGAGTAATGGGTGCTCGACAAGTTAAAGAACACTAGCTACAGAAAGAGCATGATTTTTTCAAGGCCAAGCTCTGGTGGACCTCCTATCTATACCTCTCACAGCGGATTCCCTTCCCTTGAGACCTCAACCATGCTGTGCTACCCCAACGCGATTTGCATAATATGTGAACAGTAATCTGTGCATGCATATTGTAGCAGCGGTACCTCTGTCCCACCTGTTCTCTCTCTCTCTCTCTCCCTCTCTTAAGAAGTTGCATGTTGTCTCTCTTCTTCCTTCCCTCTTCTGTCTCTAGACATCTGCTTGAAATTGCGTTAACTCGACTAGGGGGGGGTGAATAGGCGATTTTTACAAATTCCTAAGTTACGAACGACAAGCAGCGGAATAAGTACTCATATGCAAGCATAACAGAACAGAAGCACAGTCATCATGATGAAATGAAAACAAGCACAGAGTACAGAAAGCGTAACCACAGGATAAGCAGGCAGAAGACAAACTGACTAAAGAAATTGAACTGAGGAAATTGAGAAAGTCTTCAGTCAAAGTCTTCAAACAGTAACGATCAAGTACACAACACAGTAATGAGGAAATGAAAGGGTTGAGGAAATAGAACCAGTTAGCTCGGTGAAGACAGTGATTTGGTAGACCAGTTCCAACTGCTGTGACAGTTGTACGTCTGGTTGGAGCGGCTAGGTATTTAAACCTGAGGACACACAGTCCTCACCGTATTCTCCTTGAGCTAAGGTCACACAGACCTCGCCCAATCACTCGTGGTAAGTCTTCAGGTGACTTTCAAACCTTCACAAACTCGGTCACTCGGCGATCCACAATTTCCTCTTGGATGCTCTAGACCATGACGCCTAACCGTCTGGAAGATGCACAGTCTTCAAAGGTAACAAGCGTCGGATCCACATAGGAACAATCTCTTAAGTGATGCTCAATCACTTTGGGTTTGTAGGTGTTTGGGTTTGGGTTTTCCTCACTTGATGATTTTCGCTCAAAGTCCTCGGAGGATGGGATGCTCTCAATGACAAGTGTCAGTTTCTCTCGGAGCAGCCAACCAGCTAGTGGTTGTAGGGGGCGGCTATTTATAGCCTAGGGAGCAGCCCGACATGATAAGACATAAATGCCCTTCAATGATATGACCGTTAGG
Organism: Triticum aestivum; assembly: GCF_018294505.1. Classification (NCBI taxonomy): domain Eukaryota; kingdom Viridiplantae; phylum Streptophyta; class Magnoliopsida; order Poales; family Poaceae; genus Triticum; species Triticum aestivum. The sequence continues at coordinate 447,836,622 of NC_057808.1, read as the reverse complement.
TGGGTAGATATTTTGGGACAGCTGACGCGTAGCACAACAACGATCGGATATTTGATCTATCAAATTCCTCATGGCTATCATGTTCTACTTGTAGGCAATCCGCACTGGCGAATTCCTAACTCCTCAGTCAGAACAAATTCCTCAGAGACCAGAAGAACTTCGTCTCTGTCACTGAAGAAATTGACTGAACTGTATGAGATTTCCAATGGCTTAACTCGAAGGGATTGGTAGGTGTAGGATTTTGAGATGGGCATCACTTGGAAACTTTTCCTTAGTTTTTTCTCGACCCCCTTTAACAGTACGGTGTTTCCTATGACTCAAGACAGAGAAAATGAAACTATGAAAACAAAAGTCTTCACACTTCATGTTCCTCGCATGGATATCAAGTCTTCACGATCACATCAATTTCTTCACTTTCAAAATCTTCAGAAAGCCAAAGTCTTCAGTTGAAGACATTCATTTTTAGGGGTCGACTTTCTCTGTAAATATCAAACTCCTCATAGACTTATAGACCTGTGTACACTCACAAACACATTAGTCCCTTAACCTATAAGTCTTCAATACACCAAATCACTAAGGGGCACTAAATGCACTTACACTGCTCTCTCTCCTCCCCATTTCTACTCTCTCTCTCTCTACCGCTCACACACCATGAAGCAGGAATCCTGGATGGAACCTCTACTTATGTTGTGTGGGGCAGCTCTCCACATGCGAGGAATGCTAACTGCCACCAAGCTTGAGCCACGAGGTTAATAGTGGCAGAAGATGTTGAAGATGGGGTTGGTCAACGTGTGGCAATGACACTGGAGCAGTCATATTTGGGCTCGTGGTGCTCCAAGTTGCAAAGATCATGACACAAAATAGACAGTCATGATAACAGGTACAACTGAGCTCGGCCTACAATACAACTTTCCACTACATAAATCAATATATGGTAAAGTTGAACGATTAGATGCTTTGGGACTCAGTTTGCTAGAAATCATGCAGGGAAGGGTGTCTCCAGTTTGGGTCCATACGACTCGGTCATATAGGATTGTTTTCCATACATTTCAGACCCAAAAAAAATCTGTATTTCCTGATTGCACAAATCGGGAGGCGAGAAGTGGGGAAGTACCGAATTATGGTCTAAAGTGTCGTTGTTTCATGATGTAATACAACATGCAGGACTCGGTAGACACCCTATATAGTTTACATGGTCGGATAGCCTCCCGACGACTCTCAACAATTTACATGTCTTTTCTATCTATACATAGTTCCTTCATCATCCCCTTTGCCTCTTCAATCAGACAGTTTTGGAAATGATGTCTCCAGTTCTCTTCATGAAATATTTACCTCACATTAGAGTTGGGCTCTTTCAGGGCACATCTCTGGACCAGCAAATGTGTTCTGCAATAAGGTAATGCCAATTATGTGTATTTTGAGCTGTTGAAAGTGAAGTTTGACTAATTGTCTTTAACAATGTGCATTTTTCCCTTTCAGGATTTCCAGTACCTGTGTATCCTACAGTCCGATTCAACAATTATTCGTTGTCTACTTTCCTTTACCATTTTCCAAATACTTGAGTTGGAGACGTCCTTTACTTCTCAAAGGTATCTACTCAAGATTCATTTGTACAAGCCCAATCCGTAATATTCTGAATAATCTGGCAGCTAGTTTTCAGCCTTCCGGTATAAGGAGGAATGAAGAAATTTATGTTTATACCTGTGTTGCCTCTGAAAAGTGATGGTTAGTGACATGGCGAACATATTTCACTTCTTTGGTTCTCATTTGTTTTGTTCTTTGTTGTGATCTTTCTTCACATGGTGTGGCTGCGGTGAAGTTGAATAAGGGCTTCATAAAGCATCAGAATGTACAGAACAAGAAAGATGATGCTGATTTACAGCAGCACCTCTGTGCAAGAGTTCGGTATGAGAAAGCAATGTTGGTACACGTGCAACAACAACCCCTAAATAATTTGACAGCTTTTCTTTCAATATCAAGCTATCTTGATGGCATGCTTGCTATCCTGATCAAATCAGTGATGCATCTAAACACTCCGACAACATTGCTAGGAATGATGTTACACATTTTCTTGAAATGGTCAGTTGTCGGTGGTTGGAGGATGGTTCCTCTGAGCTAGAAGACTATGGTCTTTTTAGGTGCTAACCCAACAGTTTGGGAAAAGCGCAAATGGAAGGTATATTCCATGGGCATGCATATTCTAGTGAAGGTGGAAACTTTGAAAATGTGCAAATTGAAGGCCTTTCAGTTGATAACCAAGAGTCTAAGATAATGGGTCTATAAATTGATCTCCGACAGAAACCATGCTTTGGGGTTTGTAAATAGACCTGGTAGAATTACATGTGATTTTATGCATAATGAAACCAATATAAAGGGCAATATGAGCGTAGCTCATATGTTAGGTTTCTTGCAGTAGAACCAACCCATCAGGGTTCTAACTCATAGACTTGACACTAGTGCTCGTATTTTTCTGGACTTATTTCTAGCTTTTCGACAATGATCATTCAGTGGGTGAAGATGTTCACATTGATTATGAGGCATCTATTTATGGTGACTTCGTCAATCTCAGAATGTTGTGCCGGCTTAGGCTGGTCACAGTGGGGAGTAACTTATACTAGTGTCATGCATATGACACTAGTTTAAGTTACTACCTCCATAGTACAAAGCAACATAGCAGTAGTGTTATATATGGCTTCATTTATTAGCTTGTAAACTCATCCTTTCTCGGGAAGCGCTATATTATGTTACACTAAACACCTCTCTCTTTATTAATTACATGCCACATAAGCAAATTTTTTTGAAGTGCGCTATGTTATTACCTAAGTTACTCCCACTATGACTAGCCTTAGTATCTCAGAGGTGCTCATAGGCGTCGGGTGTGCGTGCTTGCATTCATAGAAGAGTGTATGTACGTGTACGTGAGCATCTGCAATTGTATTGTGTTAACAAAAGAAACCATTATTTTTTGAAAAGGAGGATAACTCACGTCCTCTCCATTAAGATGATGCATACAACCATATATCTATTATTAAGAATGCAAAATTTAGCAGTCGAACAACATCAACCCGAAAATAAGGTGAAAAGAAAACCCGAGGATGCATGCCCTGCGAAAAAGAAACCAATATGAAGGCAAACATGTCATGTCATGTCATGGATTGTATATACTGATAAATAGGTGTTATTTCTTGCCCTGAGATGCCAAACTTCAGCGATGGATTCCACTATGAAGGTTCTAGCACCTCCACTATCTTGGAAAGAGAGGTATTATATTAGGGTTCTGTCTATGTCACATCTAGATCTCTACTCTAATGTCTTAGTTGATAGTCTCCGTTCCGGATTTATTTTCGTCCGGTTTTTTTCGTCGGTTTTTTTCGTCCCCTTCTCACACCCCGAATTGCCCGACCCGCTAAAAAAAATCCCCTCGTCCGATCCCCAACCTCCCCCCCGATCCCGTCGCCGCTGCCTCCTACCGGTGCGCCACCACTCCCGCCTCCTTCCGGCGCGCCGTCATCCCCGCCTCCTTTCGGCGCTGTCATCCCCACCTCCTACCGGCGCGCCACCGGACCCTCCTTCTTCCCTGGAGCGCCGCCACCCCGCTGCCGCCGCCATCTTCCCGAGCGCGCCGCTGCCGCCGTCTTCCCCGGAGCGCCACCGCCCCGCCACCCCCGCCCACGGGACCAGTGGTCCCATCGCCGGTCTCCCCCCACCCAGATCTGCCGGAGGCGCACCGGATCCTGCCTCACGGCCGGTTCCCGCGACTCAGCCGTCGCCCCAACCGCTGCAGCAGCCGAGCACCTCCACTAGGTGCCCCGGCGGTTCGGACCCCCACCTGGCCCCTCCCTCGAACCCAGCGAGCCTCCGCCCCGGCCTACTTCCCGCGCGAGGTCGCCTCCGCCTCCGCCTGGATGGATGGATTCAGGAAGGTATCCTTCCTCCCTGGGTGGAGCGAGCTGCAGATCTCATCCGGCCCTCGGGAACCGGCCATCTCCGCCTCCTCCTCGCCGCCGCCGCTGGGGATCACGTCTTCACCAAACGCGAGCTCCGCCCCATCCGACCGACCGCAAAGGGGTGAGTTTTCTTCATCCCGAACCCTCCTGATTTGCTTACTGCACTGTGAGAACTCAAGCTTTTCTTCTTCAGAGATAGGACATGGCGGAAACAAAACTGCACGGCGATGTGCATTTCTGCAACACATCAGGTCTAGATTTTCCATTGCCCTGGACTTATGAGTAAGTAGCATACAGAGTTCAGTCTGATTCTAAAGAACAAGAGTACAAAATATATTCTGCCGAGTAGAAAATATCTTTAGGTCTACATTTTCCATTGCCCTGGGCTTATGGCTATCTAATTGTAAAGAACAAGAGTAGAAAATATAGACATGCGTCTTCACGTGTGTGCATTAAATTTGTTTTGATTCTGTTAATATATTTTTGTTGCAGACGGAAGAAAAAGCAACATGAAGTTCCTGTCTGCATCAAACTGCTTTCACTTATATTCTGCCGAATTTGTTCCTTCTATGGGACTGTACATGGGGATTATCTACAAGGGTTATGTCCTCTGCAGGTAGATTATCTTATAGGACAGGCGAAATGCAACAGAAGAAGCTCCTCCGCTGCTACTCGCCAAACTCCAAGCAAAAAGGACCTTCCACTTTCCTTGCTAATGGTGAGCAACTCAAAGATGTCTAAAAGGTTACGCTTAATATTTACCCTCCGTATCTTATTTACTTGACCATTACATGTATAGATGCTTTTAGAGAACATGTATATATAGCTGCAGATCTGTTATATCTGAACAATGGCAGATTTGACCATTACATGTATATACCTGCCAGGAGAGAACATGTATATCTATCAGTTGTTTTTCGATCATTAAGATATTACTTTCTCATCTTATTTCTAGGTATAAACACTGGTGCTGTTTTGTTTAATTTCGAAACATGCAGATTATCGTGTCTTCATCCCTGCGAAGTGACATTCTTTCCCAGTAATCTGTGCATGTGAAAATTATTTTCAAATGCGATTCTACTTGGTAGTTTTCATATTTCCAATGGCCCGTCAAGTGTGCATTTTCACGAGCTTCAGCAAACCCTTTTTCAGTCATCTGGTCCATGTACATACCAAGTGCTTGTTGAAATAAAAATGCAATTGGCTGCCAATTTTATCTTGCGTGTATCACTGGTTAATTTTGTATAGTTAGTTTTATGTCTATATATTGTCAATATATCGAAAGTTTGGTCCTCTGAGTAAGCACTCGGTTCCTTGTTAGGTCTGGCTAGATCGATATTTAAGGGATCATTTTAGTCCCAGTTTTCCACCTTGCATTAAAAGAATGCCTTTGTATCATAGGCAGCTGGTCCAATTACATGCTCTTTGTCTAGACTAACACTCAGATGGCTGAAACTCAAAGTTTCAGTATCAATACAGTAAAATTCTCCCAAATAGATAAGTATCACTTCACTTCTGGGCATTCATCAATTTTAGTGCTACATATTCCTATTTGGATTATACTTGGTGCATCAAATTAATGAATCAGGAAACTCCTTTTTTGTTGTTTGGGCAGGGGCCTCAGTTTGTTCGGAATCAGATACAACCATTTGATCCATTATTGTTCGTGGGCATCATATTTAAAAAAAAATTGGATTTTGTAAAGTTTGCGGTTAATAAGCCGGTGAGAGCTGATGGTTCAGTTTGATCCTGCATTTTCTTGACCTCTTTCTCTGTCAGGTAAATTACCATGGTACTTTTCTAATGTGATTTGTAAAGTTTTACCAATCTGGTGAGCATATGAGACTGCAATATTGTGTTCACTCTCAGGATTAAACTGCTTGCTGAGTAATTCGCCTCTTATTATTTGCATGAAATAGCAGTAGTTTTCTTGTCTAACTTCATTTGATTTTGTTTGCAGGAGGATATTCAATACCAAGATTTATGATTTGGCATAAGTGAGATGACATACAAGTGAGTTTAATTCGTGAGAGTGAAATAGCAACAGTTTTCTTATCATACCGCCGGCAGCTGCACCTCAACTGCCGAAAAAGAAATCTTGAAGAACCAAGACCACCACCAGCTGGAAGAAGGTAAAAATCCTTTTTTTTCTTCTCCCTCCTCATTTGATTTCCATTTCCTCGCAGCTCTAGGTAATTTCGTGACCTACCTCTTGGTAAGTCACCTATCTGCAGAATGCATGTAGTGTGTGTGTGTCAGATATACAGTGAAAAAACACCACAATGCAAGTGTCAGATCCTGTTCTTGGTGCAATTTTGCCACTATGTTCTGGACTGTAAGCAACTGCTTCATGTTAAACTAAAGCTCCAATCAGGCTTGTGGCTCTTCTGTACCTGTATGCCTAGATTATTTACTAATGGGATATGCACTAGATCTTCCTGTATAGGATCATCAATTGCTAGGAATAGTCATGGTTTTTATTAATTTTTCATCTTTTTTTATTTAGTTTGACTTCCACTTATCTGGTACACTAAATGATCTCTAGCTAATTTTTAACTATTGATTAGTACACTGAGATGAATTCTATTGGTCTCAGAGTGCAAGAGATTTCCTGGATGCCTCAACTATATGCATACTTGTGTTATATTTGACACCCTCATGAAATGTACTAGATGGCGTATTCTTGCGTGTAGCTTAAAATTCTTAAAACAAATGTCCCTAAAATAGCAAGGTGAAATCTTGATTTTTCTTGCTGTGAACAAATGCATCATAATTAATTTCCCTGATTGTATCAATATCATCACGGGCATCACTAGCCATCAGACTACTGATAGTTCGCAACTATCAGACCAGTCCAAGGCCGTTGGGTCAGATGCCGGACGTACGCTCGATCTGGTAGTCCGCTTGTTTGATTAGATGCTTCCAATCCCTAATTTGTTGCTGCTTCCTAATCGCTCCCGCAATGCACACCCTGCATCCCTGCGTCTCTCTCCATCCTGAATATTACTTCCTTGCATGGTTCCCTCGAAATCATGGAAACATGGCGCCTGATTCTTTCTAAGTTTGTTTCCTAACGAGTGCTTCCATAAACCAGGGCGAAAACTACTTCCAGAAATCACGTGAGTACATGTTCTTGATTTTCGCATGAGGCTATTTGCTTCCTCATGAAGCACATCTTGATTCCATTTTTATTTAAATTTACTTCCATTCGTGTGGATGTTCTTTGACATCATAAAAAATGTTTTTCCAGTGTAATGCAAAATTAAACTTGCTTCCGTTTATCAATGAGTTTGCGCCCATAGTGAACTAAACTTGCTACGGTTAATACATATTTGTTTTCTACCTAGAGGATTGCACCACCAAAATAAGACATTCTTCCTATAAAAATAACCATTATCAAGCATATTAGGGATGTGATTCCAAGAAATACAAATATGCTTTGCTTTCATCATCTGAAAATCATTCTTCCAACACTACAAACTATGCTTCATAATCCAGTCATTTTTTCTCTCAAAGCAGTTTCATGTGTATTGTTTTATTTGTTTTTTAGGTATGACTCCATGTGTTATGACCGCCGTTTTTTTGGCTTACTAGAAGTTTAGTTGCTTTGTACATAGCTTGTAGGATTCCTGCCTACTATGTCGCTCCGCCGCTACGGTCCTGTCGAAGCCCCTCCCTGCTCTGCTCCATCCATCGTGTCCGGCCTAGCCTCGATGACCTTCTTTTGTCCCACAAATCTGTGGGTTTTGACATCGCGAGCCACAAGAGTTGGTGAGGACCAGAGAGGCCGGCACCATCGAGGGTACGATGCCCTTGACCTTTGACAGCCGAGTGTGCATCTTGCTTGTTTGCTTGCAGCACGATGACAAAACAATGAGCAATATGCTTGATCTCACGTCGCACGCCATGCCCCCATCGACAACCGTGGCATGCTCACAATCAGTAAAGCAAGATCTTTCGCTCAAGTTAGTTCTGCAGGAATTTAGGAAGCATGTGTAGTTTGATTTGGGTACAAACATGGCGCCTACAAAATAATATGAAACATGGAAATGAAGCAAACTAAACAAGGTGTAGAAGCACAGTTGTTAAGTACATGAAGCAAACCATACACTATTAAGAAGCATAACCATGGTCCATATATGAAGCAAACTATGCACCATGAAGAAGCACAACTATGATACAATTGAATCATGAAAACTGGATACATCGTATTCATGTAATCTCAACATAATTTCTACATAGTGGAAGCACATATAAGAAAAATGGGGTGCAAAATATCTATGCACAGTCATTCAAATTAAGACAAGCGGTGACATGCACCTTGTCCATAATATGTGTGAAATTTAGGAAGCATGATTTAGTTGTTCATTAAGTAAAAACATGATGCCTACAAGAACGTGCAAAGGATTGGCAGAAAGCAGAACTGAACACGATGTAGAAGCACAAGTTTGATATGTACGAAGCAAAGTGGACTCAATGTAGAAGCATTGGCATGATAAATGAAGCAGAGTTTAACCAGCAATGGTGTAGTAGTACTATATGTATGTATGAAACATGAAAAGCTGGAAGCATTGTACGGATGCAATCTCGACATACTTTCTATATAACGAGGATAGTCATGAAAAGGTTGGATGAGGATGGTATGGCGGATTCGCGCGACCAGCAGCGTGTGCTCCCTTCACCAACTTTGAACATAGACAACAAAGAGGGGAAAAAGAGCGACAAAAATCTTCTCGCTTCTCACTTATATTGTAGCCAAAATTGAGAAGCACATGTACATATGTACATACCAAATTCAGAAATATTACTCTGATTCAGTCATATAATACACAATGGTGTGGCCAAAATAATGAATGAGTTATACAAATACACAATGGAGGCGTACAAAATTCATCAAACAACACTGGTGACATACAAACATGTTAGAAATCAGAGAGGGCTATATCAAGATTTCCCAGAATTACCTAGGTCAGATGAGGATGCTACCTGCAGAGGAGATGGGGGGCGACTCCAGCAAGGTTCCTCGCATGATGGATTCGTTCGAAAACCGAGATGAAGCTCCGCCACGGTGGCCTGGACGCCGGGGGATCCGAAGCAAGTGTAGATAACCGGGACGACCATGGACTGCGAGCTCGCTTGTCATGCTCGACGTGGCTAATGCCGGCCACCACAATCGTGTGGGACGACGCACCTGCGAGTTGTGTCTCATGGGAATTGGGGAGGCTGGTTCATGGCGGCGAGAACAAGGGCAGGGCGGCCGGGGACGAGATTGGCGAGCTCCGGAGCAGGCGACGGGGATGGGAACGGGTGGGCTTTGGCAGGTGAGATTAATGCGGGAGTAGTTATGGGTGGAAAATCAGGCTGTTTTGGAAACTAATCAAAGGATTTCGGACGCAATCTCGGCCGTGAGATGAAAGAAGCACCGACGGTGTGCGATTAGTCTGACAAACGTCTGCTATCAGATGCCTGGTAGGAAGCGTTTCCAGTCACGGTTTCTGATTTTCTGTTGTTTGAGTATGTGAATAAATTCACTTTTGGTCCATTTGCTAACTTGATGATTACCTTCTTATAGCTCACGATGGGTCTGTGCATCAAAGTGTGATCAGGCATAAACATGAAAGAACTAGGAAGCAAACCATACTTCATGTGTGCATTGAGATGAACTGATTTTTAGACGCAACAGTAAGTTGTAAAACTGAGATTAACCTTTTAAAGTTATATCTGATACATCAGTAGTAGGTTACTTGAAGTAGTCAGCAGCAGTATTTTTCTTTACAAAAGTTTAGCTAAGCCTGTCACTGACGTGAGATTACGTGGGATCTTCACTTGTTCTGTAATTTTTTTTGTACACACATGTGGGCCTCCCACTTATATTATGCGATGGATGTGATTTGGGGTTGGGGTTTGTTCTGTTCAATTATCGTTCTATGAGCGGAATAATTTCCCTACATTAGAAAATCTGGCAAATTGCATTTCACTAGAGCTGACTTTGCAGCAAATTGCTTGAGCGAGCGGTTCATTTTTTTTACATCAAGTCATACAATGTTTTAGTTAGCATAGAATGGTACATGCATTTGTTGGTTGCTTCAAGAGTTAATAATGGATACAGTGACAACGGACATCATAGTTTGTCCAGTGGCTAAGGAAACATTGGATCTGCCTTCTTGGCTTAGGAGGCGTTGTGGGCGGCCAATGCCTCCTTCCCCTTCCATGGAGGCGGCGGATCAACACGAACACAGAGGAAGGGATGTGGGTGGAGAGTTGGGCGGTTTGCAGGGTCTCCTGGATGGTCCATGGAGAAGTTCGGTATGAAGGAGAGAGGGTGCTAGCGAAGGCGAGGTGGGCGTCATCCAGTTTTAAATGAGAGGGCTCCATCGAGAAATGTCACGCTACGATGAAAATCGAGCAGGAAGGGAATGGTCTGACAGGAAAAGGAAAGGGTGTGTCGTGAGGTGGATTTTTTTTGTGTTGGGCCCTCTTTTTGTTGGAGATAACATGATGAATAGTCCGGACAACCATATTTCTCCTCCATATATGATATGTATTTGGGGAAGGCTGAACTGTCTAGCTGGTTTAATTTTGGGGTGCCGGCTGGGCACCCATTTGATGTCAAAACACCTTCGGACATGGGAAGGATATATGAGCTTCACCGTTGGAGACAATCTTAATTATTTGTTTGATTCACTTGTAGCTCGTAGCAACGCACGGGCATTTTACTAGTGTGAGATAATACCTCACATCTAACATGACATTATCTTAGTTGATTTTTTAGCACTGGTTTGTTGTTTTCCATTTTTGTTGTTGTCCAGCCCAGCGTCATTTTTGTTTTTTTGAGAATCACCAAGCACGACTAAAAAAAGGCTACCCAGAGCATGTTCGCGGCTTGCCGCTGTTGCTGCTCCCTTGCTTAATGCTGCTAATACTACTATAAACAGGCTTACCGATGTCGCTGCTCCTTTGCTAATGCTCTTAGTCGTCGTACTACTACAAACGACAGCTCGCTTCCCTTCGTTTTGTTGCTGCTAGTTGTAGTACTATACTACACTACACAGCAACTCGCGACACTTCCTGTTGTTGTTGCTAGTCGTACTACAACTCTACACTACACGATAGCTCGCGTTCTTCTCTTCTTACGATGGAGATAATCTCGCTAGAATATTAGTTTTCTTTCCAATAAGCATGCCGGAGATGAACACATTTTGATATATTTTTTAAATTTGATAAACACAAACAATTTTAGAACAATGAACAAATTTATAAAATTTGGAACATTTATTGAATCTTGTGAATTTATGATAAATGAAAAAATAATCAGAAAAAATGAAAAAAATGAGATCAATTTTTGAAAATAGAAAAAATAAAAGGAGAGAAAAACTAATAAAGAAAAATGATAAAATAAAAAATAGAAAACATGAACAAAACAAAACCAAAATCATATCCTAGCTACTTGAGTCGGCTCATCTGCCGTTTGTTTGCTGTCGAGGGTGGACTTGCAATTGGGACAAAAAAAGTCGAGCCCACAGTGGCAAGTCGAGGGTGGATTCGCAATTGCGACTAAAAAAGGTCAGGCCCTAGTTGCGAGTTGTGTTTAGACTTGCTACTGGGCAAAAAAGGTTGGGCCCCAGTTGCGAGTCGAGGGTAGACTTGCAACTGGGACAAGAAAAAGGTTGAGCCCAAGTTGCGAGTCGTCGGTGGACTTGCAACTGAGACACAAAAAGGTCAGGCCTCAGTTGCGAATCGACGATGGACTTGCAGCTGGTTGTAAAAAAATTGGGCTGCAGCTACGAGTCAAAGGCGGACTTGCAGCTCGGACATAAAAGGTTGGACCCTAGTTGCAAGTTGAGGGTGGACTTGCAACTCGAACAAAAAAAGTTTGCCCCCAGTTGCAAGTCAAGGGTGGACTTGCAACTTGGACAAAACAGGTTGGGCCCGAGTTGCGAGTCGAGGGTCGACTTGCAACTTGGACAAAAAAAAGTCTCGCTCTATTTGTGAGTCGAGAGTGGACCTGGAACTAGGACAAAAAAGGTTAGGCCCCGAATCGAGGGTGGACTTCCAACTGGGACAAAAAAAGGTCGAACCTCGGTTCCGAGTTGAGGGTGGACTTGTAATTAGGAGGAAAAAATGTCGGGCCCCAGTTGCGAGTCAACAGTGAAATTGCAACCGAAAAAAAATGTCGGGCCCAGCTGCGACTCGAGGGTGGACTTGCAACTTGGACAAAAAAAGTCGGACCCCTAGTTGCGAGTTGAGGGTGGACTTGCAGCTCGGACAAAAAAAGTCAGGTCCTAGTTACGAGTTGAGGGGGTTGCAACTGGGACGAAAAAAAAGGTCGGCCCCTACTTGCAAGTCGATAACGGGCTTGCAACTAGGAAAAAAGGTTGAGCCCCAGTTGCGAGTCGGCGGTGGACTCGCAACTGGGACAAAAAATGTCAAGTCCCAGTTGCGAGTCGACAATGGACTTGCAACTAGGAAAAAAGGTCAAGCCATATTTGCGAGTCGATGGTGGGCTTGCAAGTGGGACAAAAAAAATGTTAGGTCCCAATTGCGAGTCAAGGATGTACTTGCAACCGCGACAAAAAATGATCGGACCCTAGTAGCGAGTCGAGGGTGAACTTGCAAGTGGGACAAAAATATCGGGTTCCAGTTGCGAGTCGAGGGTGGACTTGCAACTTGCACAGAAAATGGTCAAGCCTCAATTGGCGAGTCAAGGGGACAAAAGCGAAGCCAAACATGCCTAGGCCAACAACCCGATACGCAAAAAACAAATAGCGAAAAGCAAGGAAGAAGATAAAGCGCTTGCAATTGGAAAAACTATGAGTCTAGTTGCGAGTTGAGGGTGGACTTGTACCTGGGACAACTACGAAACTACAAGCCTAGTTGCGAGTCAAGGTTTGACTTGCAACTAGGATGAAACAAACTACAGGCCAGTTGCATGTCAAGGGTGGACCTATAACTGGGATTGAAAAATAAATCACAGACAAAATTATAGGGATCAAAGGTCGTCAGTGAGAAGATGAGGATAAGCTGCATCGTCGAACCCCCAAATTAAGGACAGTATAACCGCACCTAAAGCGAGCTCTCACAGCGATTTGCGTTTTCAGCCGTCCGTTCTCGCGATCTAAGCATTTCTGGCCGTCGGATCTTGTCTGAGAAGCGATCTACGCCGCACTGTGCGAAATTTGGCCCGGCTATCTTGTGGGCTGCTGCTCCACAGGCCGAAACAGAGCCCTCTCGTGCATTGGGCCTTAGCGAGCTGGAAGCCCATCGAAGGAGTGAGGCCTACGAACTACCAGGTCCATCCGCTCCCGAAGCCCACCTGATCCAGTCCCCACGAGACCGCATCCAGTCGCCCTCCCGATCCCGATCAAGCTCGCCCAATCCTGATCCCGATCGAGGTCCACCCGCCCAATCCAGCGACCGGAGGAGAGGAGCAGCCGGTGCGGTCGATCCTGGTTCCATCAAATTGAAGACGGGTTGAGGGATGGAACGAGTCCATCCGGTCGATCCCTGCGACCGTAGGTGGGGCCGGCGCTGGCACGGTTTGGGGCCGGCGCGATGGTGGGCGCCCGCAAACTCTTGGCCTGCTTGAAACTGCTCTGCCCTCCTTCAAGCTTGCGATCATGGCCCTCCTCTGCTGGAAACTGCTCCTCTCTCCTTGAAGCTAGCAATCATAGCATATTATTCATTCGTTCATGGCTGGTAAATTTGCAAACCTTTCTTGTGCGCAGTGGTACTATATAATGGTTCCCTCCCTGGTTTTGTATGCACAACACGCTCTAGCATCTACATCTTCTTCGGCGATATGCTCAGGTATTTTACCTTTAAATTGCTTCAAACAATTGCCATGTCCTCATATCGTCTCACAGAAAAGATACTCATACCCTCTGCCAAAAAAATGTATGTGCAGGTGATGTTCATATGCTATGCGTCAATTGATTTGGCCAGATTGTGCAGCTTTCCTACTGTCCATTCTTGTGATCAGCCGTTCATCATCTCTCAAATGGCTTTTGGACAGGTAATTACTCCGTACATTATCCTTTCATCTTCTGCTATCAATTTTACTACTACGCCGCAAATCGCTTAAATAATATGTTCCTCTGGTATTCATATCATGCTCCTGTGTGGAACAGGTGAATTAGAAAAGTAGTATTACAATGGGCGAAAAACGTAACCATTCTGTCGTAGAGGGAGACGATGCCTCGACATCTTCTGCCTGTACTAATAAACGAGCAAAGTCCATGTTTGTCTGCTTAATCCATAGCTCCATGAAGGTACGGACAGGTGGGGCCGCCCCGCCTACCCTGGCCTGGCGCTCACCCATCGCCTCACATCGTTCGTGTATTCTTCAAAGTTTGCCATGCTCCCCCAGGTTTGAAAGGTGTGAGTGAATGCCTCCCCTGTTTATGTGTGTTGTTTTTGATATATTTACAGGGCTATGGGATTGCGCAGAATGTGATATTGGCGAGTTACCTACATATGCAGTGTGTCGAAACCCAGGTTCTCCCCCTTCTTCATCCGGCAGTGACGCAGTAACATCCAGGAGCTGTGCTTCTCCAGTAGTTTGTCCCTTCATCTTCAACTTTGCTGCATATTTCCCTTCGCCACTACAGTCCCTTCGTACCCAATATTTGTGCTCTAGTAGGGCTCCTGCTAATGCTGATTTCTGCTCTTAATTTGCTACAGTTATTGACGCCCAAGTGCTCGGGACTGGTTCTGGCTTGTTTACCAAATTTCTCTGGGTGTTTCTCTGTTTATTTTTGTTCCTAAATTCTGAAAACTGGGATCCCAATGGCTGCTGGCAGGTTAGCTACGTGGAATGTCATATATTTTGTCCATATCCAGTGTGTTCATATGATTGCTTATTTTCCATGCTACTGCCGATTATTATTGTATATATGCATGAGGTTGTTTAGGATGGTAGATCGATATGCACAAACATAAGTGTTGTACACTCTTAATTTGTTCCTATCTGATAAAATGACCTATCCAATGTTTGTACAATTCCCATGGAGAATAAATGATTATTGAATGTTTGGTGACAAATATGAGGTTCAAAAACTCAATTTACGCGGCACTCGCGGGTCAGTGGCACACAACAGTGAGCGTACATGATGGCTTGCATTGCCGCGCCCGTCCTTTGTTCCGGTAGAATGGTCGGAATTTCTGTAAATATATGGTGGCTTGATACATGGAAGTTACAAAGACCTTTCTTGATTTACAATAGAGAGTACTTGAAAGTTACGAAGAACTTCCTTGATTTACAGTATAGAGTACTGGTACTTGTTCTTAGGAGGGTAATACGGCAAATATAGTTGTAAATATTAGTTACAGAATCCTAAGATCATAATTGCATTCTAATCTCATAGGAGTTTTCGGAAACAAGGTAACACCCATGGAACAACCATATGGAAAATTCTGAAGGTTCAGATTACAGTTCTCGATATAGGCAGGGCATAAATCAGGACCCATATTCGAGGAAGGAATGACACTGATGTATAATGTCATACAAATATTTGAGTAAACCAGTGCTAACATAATGTCATGATTTAGAATATCAATCTGATCGCATCCTGGTGGCCTAACAGAATGCTATCATGTGATTTGGAGTTTGGACAGCATTCTCACCAAACTTCAAGAGGTAACACTTCTTCAGGGTCTTGAAACCAAAGTTGTCATTATCCTCATCATAAACCATGCAGTTGTCCAAACGAGCAGCTTCTTGAATCAAACGCCAATCAATTAGAAGCAATCTTTGATGTTGCATTTTGGAAACTCTTAATAATATCGGAGCAAAGAAATCATTATTGAAAAATGACCATAGGCAAATATATGTAGTAACTGGAGAGATGATGTGGTAGAGCAGAATTTGACTAGGTGTCAAGTTTATTGGCTCTGGCCATTTGATCAGATATACTAATAGAGCCATCTTATAATGCATGTTAGCTAGAGGAGCACATCCCTGCATGGAGCAAATTCACTCTATAAAACTAAACTGAGAAGCTGCACTTGAACAGTATCCTGAAGCTTAGAACTTTTGTGGTGTTGTTGCAAAGTAATAAATAAACTAATGATTTTTTAATATCAAGAACTAAACATATATAGTTTTCAGATGTTAGCAGTATCCATAGTTGAGCTACAAGCCTAGAACACGGTGAAGTCTGCTTTCTTCCTCCTGGTCATGCAAGCGTCCTGCTTCCCCGACCTCGACCTCAAATGGTGGCGCCTCTCTGCGACCTCCACCACACACAAAAGCGGCCACTGTGACTTGTCAACTTTGGACGATAGCTGGCCGGTTGAACTGGTGTCCCTGGCATGCTGTCGTAGTGTCGTCCAAGTCTGTGTCATGCTGGCCATGCCTTTTTCCGCAGTACGTTGCCACAAAAAGAATCAGATACATAAAGTATATTACATGATGTTAACTGTGAGATAAATTTCTTGATCTAAATAAAGGCAGTTTGCTCAATACGTTTGCTTTAAGATTTGTAGAATAATTATGTTGAAAGGCATGAATGTCTTTATATAGCTTTTTCATCTATAGGGCAAGATGTTATAGTTTCTAGATATTTACCTTACCTACAGAAATAAGCATCTCTGATTTTAAGATTCAGCTTTCAGTGTACCCTAAATTTGAAGAATTTATACATTAGCAGTTCACATTTGTGTTCTTGGATTCACTTCGCTGCTATATGACTTCTTTTTTGTTTTCTCGACTAACCCCACTGTAATCTGCATTATTTTTCTTAGGAAGGCGTGGACGATGTCATGGAAAGAGCACCCCATATCAAAGAGCTAATAGATATGAATAGCTGGCCTGATGGTCGTTGCTGCAAACAACAACAAGAGGAGCTGCAAAGGGTTTCACCACACTTCCAGGAAACATATCCAATTCAGCATAGCAGTTTATTGATAAATCTCTCTCTCTCTCCCTCTCTGTCTCTCCCTCCCTCCGTCTCTCTCCCTCCCTCCCTCACTAGCATGTCGACTTTCTGTATTTTAGACCTATTTGCTTTGAAAATATGTACCATGGGTTGCGATCTACATCAAGCGGCGTATTTGAAATACTCACAGTTTTCCAACAGTTGTATTTTATCTTAAAATCTCCACATGATCAACTTAGCTATCATGTTCGCATATTTACACAAATTCTTACTATTTTACATTAAAATAGACGGGCGCGGCAACGCGCGCCATCAACGATCTAGTGATGACATATATGGGCCCATGTGAAAAGAAACGCGAGAACATGATGACACAAAATAAACAAGACAAGAGGACGCGCGACAAAAAAATGGCGAGCTCACATGGACGCGCATGTTTTGGTTTGTACGAACATTAAGGCAAACAAATCGGACAGTTATAGACATATATGAGCTAAAAATTCATCTAGATTGGATTTAGCAAATCTGAAACAAAAAAATCTAGCTACATGATCAAAACAAAAAAACAAAAGAGGGAATAAAAAGCCACATGGCCCTAGAAAAAACTAAGCCCACAGAGAAAAACCAATACACAAAACATAATAACGGCCCACTAAAAAGAATATTATATCAGGCCTTCATTGCTTCACGAGGGACAAATAGAAAACACGACGCAACGATAACGAGCACGACCCAGAAACATGTGTATCTAACAATATATGAGTTAGATGAAATATTGTTAACTCTCATTTAGATGAGAATTACCAAACCAATCCAAAACGAGACCCCAGACCGCACGGCGAAAACGGCCCAACAAAAGAAGCATGCACAAACATGTCGACAAGTAGACACCAATCACACGACGCGACATATAGCGCGCGTGACAAAAATAACCCGTGATCAAGATTTGCACGACATTCAAAGCGAACATATGACAGAGCGAAAACAAGTTCATGAATTTTAAACAAAAAAGAAAGAAAGAAAGGAAAAAGGTAAAAGGGAGAAAAGGAGAAAAAAAATTAAAAACAAAAAAACCACGAATTTAAAACTAGTTCATAATTGAAAGCAAATAATGAAATAGAAAACAAAAAACAAAAAATAAAATAAAACGGAAACAAACAAAAAACAAATACTAAGAGTCAAATGAAAGTGTACAAAAATGAGAAGAACTAGAATTGACTCGTTGCACATACTTTTGAAAAGAAAAATAGAAGAACGCAGCCTATGGCCAAAAAAACTAAGCACACTAGATGTGAGGCGCTGGAGAGAAATGTAACTAGACTATAGACAAAAACGGCCTGCCAGCCCAATATCACAAAAAAAGAAAAACACGACAACGGGCCGACCTCGTACGAGCAACAACCTGGACATGAGCTACGCGCGAGACAACGCTGAACGAGCGAGCGCACCGGCCAGACCATCAGGTTTTGCACAAATATTAAAGACATATGATCCAACGACTCTGGACTTAGATGTGAAATAGCAAATCTGATTATATTACGCTCAGAACAAAAAAGGAAAGAGAGATAGACACCCAGGCCGAGCAGGACTCGGTAGTGAATCTCCCATATAAATGGTCTATCAGGACGGCAAACGATCCGTCTGGTAGATCAAGGGTTCCATTACCTTTCAAGTTCCGCCGCCGAGCTAGCCAGCCAAGGGCGAGGTATGTCCCCGAGCTTTGCCGACGGATGCCCGCCCGAAAGAACATCTCTGAGCGCAATCTTGTACGGTCTGCAGGTATTTTGAAATCTGCACCCGCCCTTCTTATTTTGATCCTGCTAGTTATGCCAAATAATTTTTCATCAGATCGATGCAGATCTATGGAAGCATTATTTGTTGATCAGGCTGTATTTCTCCTTTCTAATGCTCGATCCTATCCTGAAACAGGCATGCATCTCTGAGCCCGCTAGAATTTTTCATTGCTGGACTCGAGATCTTGTTGGACGACCTTGGAAATCGGTAGGAGGAACTGGGAAGGGTGGAGAAGCCGTTGATGCTGCTCAAGACGATGGCTACAGCCAACAAGAGGCTGACGACGGGCGGCTTGACATTGTCGCGGACGATGACTCCAACCCCGACGATGATTCTCACTGGTTCGTCGATAATTACACCGACAGCGGCGATGAAGACTGTAAAACGTAGGTTTTGGGGGAACTGGCTCAACCCTCAAAGGAGTATATATAATGATGACATACAAGTCCAATACCAATAAGGTATGGTTTACACAATAGGGCTACAATATGAAGTCTAACACCCTCCCTCAATCTCAACTCACTCCTGAAGTATCTAGGAGGTTGATTGCGCCTACAGACCTCAAACATGGGAGAAGGTAGAGGCTTGGTGAAGATGTCCGCAAGTTGATCTTTTGAAGAGATAAACCTGACTTGTAGTAACTTCTGCGCAACACGTTCCCTCACAAAATGATAGTCAATATCAATGTGTTTAGTCCGTGCATGGAACACCGGATTTGACGACAGAAACGTAGCACCGATGTTGTCACACCAAAGGACCGAAGGATGTGGTTGAGCAACTCCTAGCTCTCGAAGTAGGGACTCAATCCATATAAGTTCAGCAGTTGCATTGGCAACCGACTTGTACTCAGCTTCTGTGCTGCTGCGGGAAACAGTGGCTTGCTTGCGTGCACTCTAGGCGATCAGATTAGGACCCAAGAACACAGCATGTCCCCCTGTGGATCGCCTGTCATCTGGACACCCAGCCCAATCAGCATCAGAGAATGCAGAAAGAACTCCGGAGGAACTGGGGCGCAGGTGAAGACCAAAGGAGACAGTGAGACGCACATAACGCAGTATGCGCTTCACAGTAGACCAGTGTACATCAGTGGGAGCATGAAGATACTGGCACACCCTGTTAACCGCAAAGGAGAGATCAGGACGCGTGATCGTCAGATACTGCAGGCCACCAACAATACTCCTGTACTCAGTAGCATCCTCAGGAGAGAGAAGAGCACCATCAGCAGCAGAAAGGGTGTCAGTGGAGGACATGGGCGTAGGCGATGGCTTGCACTTGAGCATACCAGCACGGCGCAAGAGATCAAGAGAGTACTTCTTCTGGGTGAGAGCCAAACTGCCACGAGACTGATGAGCGACCTCAATACCCAGGAAGAAATGAAGCTGTCCCAAATCCTTAACTGCAAAATCGCGACCAAGTGCAGTCACAAGAGCATCAGCAGCCGTCGGAGATGAGCTCACCAGGACAATATCATCCACATACACAAGGAGGTACATGGTCACACTCGGTCGCTGAAACAAGAACAGTGAAGTATCAGCCGTCGAAGGAATGAACCCATGAGTGCGTAGAGCTGAAGCCAGGCGAGCATGCCAGGCACGGGGAGCCTGCTTCAGTCCATATATGGCCTTCGTCAGATGACAGAGATGATGAGGCCGAGTGTGATCAACAAATCCAGATGGCTGCCGCATGTAAACCTCTTCTTCAAGCAATCCATGAAGAAAAGCGTTCTGCACATCAAGCTGGCGGAGAGACCATCCGCGAGAAACTGCCAGAGACAGAAGAAGTCGAATAGTGGTAGGCTTGACAACTGGGCTGAATGTATCCTCATAGTCCAGGCCCTGACGTTGTTTAAAGCCCTTAGCCACGAGGCGCGCTTTGTAGCGCTCAATGGAACCATCTGCATGTTTCTTCACCTTGAACACCCACTTCGAATCAATGATGTTGATGCGAGACGGAGGGGGAACAATTGTCCAGGTCTTATTCTTCATAAGAGCCTGATATTCTTGTTCCATAGCAGCCCTCCAATGTGGAATACTCATAGCGGCTTGATAACTGCGTGGTTCGGCGGTTGGATCATCCACAGCATGAGCCAGGCAAGCAGCAAGATAGGTGACCGTGCCATCGGTGCGCTCCTTGGGACGAACAATGCCACTGCGGCTGCGAGTGTGCGGACGCCGTGGGGGAGCAAACACCGGGGCCGGCGGGATGTCCAGAGCAGGTGAGGCTGGTCCAGGGGACTCCGGCGAAGAAGAACCGGGTGACGTCGGGCCGGGCGACGGCGGATCAGGCGATAGCAGGCCAGGCGACGTAGGCCCCGACGGCGTGTGAGACGCTGCAGACCCGGGCGAAGTAGGCACCAAGGACGCCCGCGCGGATGGCGAGGGCGACGATGGAGGGGAGTCCGGGCGAAGAGGTGGCGACGGAGACTGCTCAGAGGAGGCCGTCGCAGGCTCTGGCCCGGTCGCAGTAGCCAGCATGGGCTCCGGTCCAGGCGCGGTTGGAGACAGGGCGCCCGGTGCGGGGTCGAAGGCGGGAGGCGGTGCATGCACCGGCCGATCGACGTGCTCCACAGGCGACGTAGCGGGTCCGTCAGGGAGGAGTTCCAGGCGAGCTCCACGTCCAATTCCTGCACCATGATTAGGTAACAACACAGGCGAATATGCAACATCTTCAAATTGGCCAGGCATAAGAGGAGATGAATGCATAGAAGGTGTTGTGGTGGATGACTGAGGCATGGCAGAAAAGGGGAAGACAGTCTCATCAAAAACAACATCCCGAGATATGTAGACTCGATTGGTTGGGACATGGAGACACTTGTAGCCTTTATGGAGAGAACTATACCATAAGAACACACACTTTTTGGAGCGAAACTCAAGTTTGCGGTCATTATAAGGACGAAAATTAGGCCAGCAGGCACACCCGAACACCTTAAAAAAGGTATAGTCAGGAGTTTCACCTAAGAGAAGCTCAATCGGAGTTTTCATATTAAGAACACGCGTAGGTAATCTGTTAATGAGAAAACACGCGGTAGCAAAAGCATCACTCCAAAAACGAAAGGGTATAGAAGCATGAGCAAGAAGTGTGAGGCCGATCTCAACTATATGGCGATGTTTGCGCTCAACAGCGCCATTTTGCTGATGTGTATGCGGACATGATAAACGATGAGAGATCCCAAGCTTATTAAAGAAGGTGTTGAGGTTGCAATATTCTCCCATCCCCCAATCTGATTGAACATGGATAATTTTATGCTTGAGTAGACGTTCAACATGCAATTGAAACTGTATGAATATATCAAACACATCAGATTTGCGCTTAAGAAGATAAAGCCAAGTGAAGCGACTATAGGCATCAACAAAACTGACATAATAGTTGTGACCACTAACAGATGTTTGTGCCGGACCCCACACATCAGAAAACACAATTTCAAGAGGGTTCTTTACTTCTCTAGTAGATGAAACAAAAGGTAGCTGATGACTCTTGCCTTGCTGACAGGCATCACACATGGACATCTCTTTATTGCTAGACACTAATGGCAGCTCATGACGGTGGATTATGTGACGAACGATGGGTGTGGCAGGGTGACCAAAGCGAGAGTGCCACTGGGAAGGCGACACACGAATACCGCTGAAGACGCACGGGGCGGATGGATCCTCCAAACGGTACAAGCCTTGGCTCAACCGGCCACTAAGCAGAACGTCTCAGGTTGCTTGATCCTTAACAAAAAGATTAAAAGGATGAAATTCACATAGGACATGATTATCAAGGGTGAGCTTAGGGACAGATAAAAGATTACGAGTTACCGAGGCTACCCGTAAAACATTACGAAGATGGAGCTGCCTAGAGGGATGACTAGTTAAAAGAGATGCTTGGCCAATATGAGAGATGGGCATACCTACACCATTAGCGGTGTGAACCTGATCATGCCCGTAGTAGGGCTGGTAGGTGGAGAGTTTGTTGAGCTCATTCGTCATGTGATCCGTGGTGCCGGTGTCCATGTACCAGGCTGGATCAATAGGGTAGGATGGTGTGTATCCCTGCTCGACGCGCGGGTCCTTGCCCTTGGCGGCGATGTGGGCAGACGGGGCGGCAGCGATGTGGGCAGCCGGGGCGGCGGCGGGAGGACCAAAGTCTGCCATGGAAAACTGGCGCTCGTTGCCCTTGCCGTCGTTGCCGATGCCAAGGAAGCTCCTCTGAAAGCGGCGGTGACACTTGGAGGCGACATGGCGTTCACGACCACATAGCTGGCACACCACTAGTGTTAGGGCCCCCACCCAGGGTCGATGCAGGGGGCGGGGCTGCCTTGCCAGGTGACGGGGCAGGTGGGCGCTGGCCACGAGAGGCCCAGAAGGCCGCCGGCTGGGCGGTGATGGTGGCGGAGGAGCGACGAGCCTCGACGCGTTGCTCGGTGAAGAGGAGGCGTGAGTAGAGCTCGTGAGGAGGCATCGCTGGCTTGGCGTTCTGGACGGCCTCGGCGAGATTGTCGTAGTCGGCGTCGAGGCCTTTGATGACGAAGCCGGCGAACTCCTCGTCGCTAAGCGGCCGACCAATAGAGGCGAGCGTGCCCGCCAACACCTTCATCTTGTTGAAGTAGGTCGTAGCGGAGGAGTCCAACTTCTTGATGTCGGCGAGTTCGCTGCGAAGGGCCATCGAGCGGGAGGTAGAGACCTGGGCAAAGGCGTGCTCCAGGGTCGTCCAGGCGTCCATGGAGGTGGCGGCGAAGAGACAAAGGCCAGTGACCCCGTCGCCGAGGGAACCCTGGATGGCAGAGAGGATCGCCTGGTCCTGCTGCACCCACATACGGTGTTCCGGGTTGATGGCCGGGCCGTGGACGGTAGGGATAACCTGCGGAGGACACGGTAGAGAACCATCAACAAACCCGAGAAGAGACCGGCTGCGTAGCAGCGGTAGGACCTTGGCGCGCCAGAACAAGTAGTTGTCCGGCAGCATCTCCCCCGAGGGTGGTGCCATTAGCGAGGCCGCGGGTGGCTCCGCGGGCAGCGTCTCCCCCGAGGTCGGCGTGATGACGGCGAGTGTCGAGGAGGATCCGGAAGAGGCCATCGCGGGCGGCGGCGGCGCGACTGGTGCTGAGGCCGTCGCGGGCGGTGACGGTGGGATCGGCGCTGAAAACAGGGAGCCGACGGCGGTGGTGCCGAAGAACTGAGGCACTGAAGGAGCCAGGGGGCGAGGTGGGAGGTTGAGGAGGGCGGCAAGCGACGCGGGGATAGACCCGGAGCTGGTGGCGCCCGAAGCGGAAGCGGTCATGCCGCCGGCAGCGGCAGCCCTAGGGTTTAGGGTTTTGGTGCGGCGGCGGCGGCGGCGGGTGGGGTGGAGGTGGAGGACCTCTAACAACGACGATGAAGAGGAGGAGGACGACGGTTTACCACCGAGTTTCAGAATTTGCTATGATGGACTCAACTCTCGTGTATTCCTAGCTTACTCTATTTCTCGGTACCTGGTGGAGCTGTTGGCTGTGCGTCCCCGCTTCCCCTTCGTGGGGACGGTGGTTGCCTGGGGCAGTCGTTCTACATACTATTCTTGCTCAGAAAGAGGACATACTGATAGCAACCTTGATTCACAGGTATGCATTATATATGTCGCACTCCCTTTGTCCTTGATGAAAACAATACAAGGCCTATATACATCTTGTCTTCTCAAGTCAAACAATGTATAGTTTTGATGTTTTTTCCTACAAACATAGTCTAACTATGCAACGTTGACTTGACAAAATATATACTCCTTTTGAATCGTTTTTATTCTCACTGACGATACATACATTTTGCAGGGTAATTTGATACTCCACTCAGAAGACTTTGCCCTTGAGGACGGCTTCTCGATTGAAATAGAGGCCGACGACACTGATTATGGATTTTTCGATTTCAGATTGGACCCCTTCCATTGCAGCGATGTCATAACCCACACTATCCGCACTACAAGATACCGCGAAATAGATTTGACTTTCATACCGCTGCACAGGGCTATACAGGCCAATGTGTACGTCAAACTTGATCTCGCATGTGAGAGCGGCACCGTCTGCTACGTCTATGGCGAAATCGCAGCACACCACCAACTCTACGGCCGTGAGAGCGTCGTGCTCTTTTCCTGTGGTAAAGAGAGCCAGATCGAGGTTATTGATGGCGAACTTCCACTCTCACGGAACTGGGCGGCTGTTCCAATATACATGGAGCCGCTCATGACTATCAAGTTGAACCTGTGCGTTACAACGGATAGTGATCATGGTGATGAGGCCCGTACTTCCTCCTTCCAAGGGGATATCACCTTCTACCGCGATGACGGTAAAAAATATATCACAGGTGCTGACCAGGGTATACTTGAGGTGCAGATTTCATACAGGTAGCAGTTGGAGTGCAGAAAAATATATCAGTTGGAGTACTATCACGATTTATGCTTTGACTAGTTCGTAGAGCCATGATTCTGTCAAAGCTATGTGTGTACATCCATCAATGAAAGGTGATTTGCGACGATCCTCAATCGGTGTTTGCTTACGCTGGATCGACGTCATGGGTAGCTACTCTGAATCGGCTGGGACTAGTCCTTCCTTTGGACACAAGTGATGAAGAGCGGTGTCAACGATACTGATCTCCAACACAGTTGGTTCCAGCAAGGTTGAGCCATATAAACCCTTGTGCTCCCCTTGTTATTAGTTTCATTCTAAAGAACTTGTAGTATGGGAAGTGTTCTTGTGGTAACAACCGTTCGATTGATCAGTTTACTCTATCTTAGCTTGGTACCTTGGCTGTGTGCCTGGGAGGTTCGAGCGATCGATGTTTGGTTTCAATCAATTGAAGGGAACCGCAGGAAAGCCCGCTTTTATTTATTTATTAGAAAAAAAACACTTGAAGATTGATAACTCGTGTTAGAACAGAACCGAGAAATCATCTGCTTAAACTATAAAAACGTCTTATATTTTGATAGAGAGGCAGTAGTACAATACATGTGTCTATGTTGGAAATTGGAATCCAGTATGGCACATGGACCGACTGGATCGATCGATGATGAGGAATGAAGGTGGCAGCAGGACCCAGATGGATTACGTCAACCTAATGTCGTCGTGGCAGACATATGAGATACGCAGAAATGACGGGAGGACGCGAGTAGGTAGGCCCTGGTGAAGTGAAGTGGTTGGTGATTACGCCAGCACCGGCGAGCTCGGCCGGTTTGCTCACTCACTTCCCCAGTCGTCACCGACCGCAGTGGTACTGGTGGCAAGATATGAGATATATCTACAGTTGCACGCACGCGTTGGCCAGCTGCATGCATACCTGCAGTACGTAGTACCACGCTGCATGTTGAGTCCAACGTGTGCTAGCTCCATTTGTCGCATGCATGCATGCATCCATCGATGTGATTAGTAGGAGTATTTTGTTTTCATTTCATGCAGTACTAGTCCACGGCTTCCTCCTCCCTCTGCATGCATGCATGCCCAGTATGCACTCTGTGGTCTAGCGTCTGTTTCTTTTTTCATGGCATATATATTCGGATTTGTCAGGCGATTAATTCAAGGCCGTGCGAAAACAGCAAAAGGAAATCAGAGCTGGTTCGCGGGCCCGGCCCGGCTCGATCCACCGTGCTCGGCCACTCCTCTTTATATACCGGCGCGCCCCGCGCGGTCGCTCGCTCACACCACCGCCCCGGCCCCGCGCCACTCTCTCTGCCTCTTCTTCTTCCTCCACACGGCCACACACACGCCCGCGCGCACGCAGCACCTTCCACCCACTTGCTTGCTCCGGCCATCGACCATGGAGGGCGAGGCGCCGCAGTCGCACCAGCTGCTGCTCCACGGCGTCAGCCTCGACCTGCGCCTCGACACGACGGCGCACCAGCAGCGCGGCGCCCGGCGCCCGGCGTCCCCTGCGCCTACTCCCGTGGCCCTCGACCAGGCCGGCAAGGAGGCCTTCGCCTGCAACTACTGCCACCGCAAGTTCTTCAGCTCGCAGGCGCTCGGCGGCCACCAGAACGCCCACAAGCTCGAGCGCACGCTCGCCAAGCGCAGCCGCGACGCCTCCGCCACCGCAGCGGCGGCAACCGCCACGCCTTCCTCTCACTGGCTCCACGGCGGTGGCGGGGAGCTCTGGACGTACTCTGCTTCGGCCGCTGCCCCGGATTCCACGACGATGGCGCCCCTGATGGGCATGGGCTGGGCTGGTAGCACAACAGCGGACGGCGGGGAGGCGGTGCCGGAGATGGACCTGTCGCTCAAGCTCTGAGTCTGAGCACTAGCTAGCGTGTCAACAAGTAGTGCTCAATTCATTGTTGCATGCACCTGGCGATTAATTATTTATTTATTGAGATTACATGCAATGCAATTGATTGCTTCAGCTCATCGATCTATAAATAAATACACAGCCCTTTGAGTCTGTTATTTTTTAACCTTAATTAGATTACTGGATAACAGATCAGACAAGCTACCCATATCTTAATTACATGCACATGCATGGTTGGTCTGTCTCATTTGTACTTACTATATATCAATCAATCTATCCATGTAATATGATATATACTCAATGATCAAGCATATGTATGTGTACACATGCATGTTAAAGACATTAACACTTATCTCGAAAAAAAGAACATCCACTCCAGCTGCCCACTGCTACAACACCATACATATGTGTACATGCATACATCGAAGCAGCTTACTTTACCACCGCACCGGCAGTGAGTAAGTACGTGTCTGTCGTTGGGTGCGTCTCCTAGATAGATCCCCTTGCTTTGACGTGAGGTCCGGTTCTTGTCCATCGGGTGTCATTTCTTGGAAGTTGCTTGCTCGGCTGAACCACAGCCATTTTCTCACCCTAGTTAGCCCTAACGGCAAAGACATCATTGCTTCGCCGCCGTGTCACCGCACCTAGCCTTGCTACCACACAGATCAGATATCCACCATGATCTGACTAGCTAGACGTTTACTCACCCAACAACGCCCAACTCGTAACACTTGAGTGGGAGATATGTGATCCACACATGTACGCATATGCCTGGAGCGATAAAAGACCACAAGTTACTGTGTCTTTTGGAGGCAAGATTAACTGAGTTGTCAACCGTTTTCACGTGGTTTGCAAAAGTTGGTCTGCTATGACAGCGATGGTACGTACACAGCACGACTAGCACTGGCTAAATTAATCACTTCTGATCGTCATGATGAGTACCATCATGTATGCCGAGATCAACGAAGACAATGGCGCAGTGTATTGGTGGGCCATGCTCCAAAATGAGCCAAGGGAAAGCAGTAGCTCCTCCTGCCGAACAACCCCTCCTACTCCTAATCAAGCTAGCTAGCTGGCTAGCATGTGACTAACACAGATTAAGGCACCAAATTAAAGCGATATGGCGCACTGAAACCCTTCTATTCATTTCGAGTGATCCGTCTACCTATATGCATGGTCTTGAATAAAAACCCATATCCATATATCTGTCCTATATATGCATATATACATGGTCTTCAATAAAAACCAACCTATATATCTTCACATATCTGCGAGAATTAGGTAGGTAGCATACTGTAATGGCTTGATTATTTTGTTTCCATAAAATGTGGAGCTTGACCCAAAAGGGCTTGATGTGCATGCCGCCTTTTGTTTGAACTCTCCATAACTTCTTCTCATATATTCCCGCAAAACAAAAGATTCTTCCCGTATAGTACTTTCTTGAAGTAATTTCCATTTTGGTGTGCTGATAGGGATGCACCGTATATGCCCCACCTGGCAGAAATTAGGGCAGGAACTCTCTTCAACTTCTCTCCGCGAAAAGTCCGTTCCCAAAGAAATAACCATTTCTATGTCACCCGTATGTATGGGAATGGACTACCCCAGATTAGCATTTTATTTTCAACAAGCTAACTGCCATATCGATCATTATCTCCAAGTGGTTTGCAAAGTTGATATGCTATGACAGTGATGGTTCACAACTAGCCAGCTAATTGATTGTGCTCATGAAAAGTATCATGCTGAGATGAAGGCAACTAATGAATGGTGCTGTGAACTAAGCTAAGATGTAGTGATCTAAACAATCTTATATTTCTTTATGGAGGGAGTACTGTAGTACATAGCCCCTCCTGCTGAACAGTCCCAGTCGTAATCTGGCTTGCATGTGACTAAGAAACACAAGAAAGGCAATATGCCACACTCAACTCATCGCAGAGGAAGAGTCCAAATTATCGGTACGTCTATCTAGAAGATCTGGCCATATTTATACGTACATTTCACACATCTATGAGTAGTAGGACTACCCAATTAGCTAGCTAGTTACTCTAGTGCCTAGCTAATCTCCTCCAATGTTAGGTAGTCACATCACCCGAACTAACTAACCTAGCTAATTTAGCAATCAATGTACTCGATAATTTCCTCCAATAGCGTATACCTACCAAGGCAAGTTATGGATGTGTGCATCAACTGATGCAGAGGCCCGACTTTGTCCTTGAAAAAAGAAATGGCAGCTACTAAAGCACGACAATCAATGCCCGACGATATATAATTGCCTCAATTAGTTTCTTTGTTTGAGACGTCTATGCTGACATAATATGGCGTAATGTGCATGGCGCCTTCTGTCAGAACTCTCTTTAATTTCTTTTTACAGTGTACTATACACTCCACTTTCAGGGTACATTGCTGACCGTGTACTATATACATACTCCCACCTGACTAAATTAGGGCCAACTAGAATTGCAACCGAGTTTGGCCAAACAATAACACATAGATCAAGACTTCTGTACAAACTCCGCTTAACTTCCTCTCCACGGAAAGTCCGATCCCTTCCATACATTCTTAGAAGTTTTGGCCTAATTAATTTCTTTCCTTGAGATCATTTGTGAAGCTTGCCGGGACTTGACAAACAGGGTTGTAATAAGCATGGCACCTTTTGTTTGATATCTCTTTAACTTCCTCTCTTATAGTCCCTCGTAGCGTGCTAGTAGCACATATGCATCATCACTTTACTAAAGCTGGAGTAGAAAACCTGTACCATACAACCAAGTTTGGCAAAACAGGTCAAGTTATGACTTGTTTTTTAACTCTCTTTACTTCATGTTGATATAAAAAACAATTATTTGAAAAAGGGATACAGAGGTGGATGCTGGAAATCATCGAGATAAATACAAAAAGAGCATACAAATTGAATTAGTGGCCATAAACACACCTACCGTAAAAGAACTTCTAAAGATCGAAATCGTGAAGGGAAAAGAAAGTGGACGTGGACGCATGTTGATGCTGGGGTGGATGCACAATTGTTGAACTTGTCCTTCAAAAAAGAAATTGTTGCTACTAAAGCACGCCTTAATGTCAAAACTATATATAATTGCCTCTATTAGTTTGCTTCTTTCAGATGTATACATTGACAAAATATTTTGTAATGTGCTTGCGCCTTCTGTCTGAACTCTATTTAATTTCTTTTTATACATATACTCCACTTCAGGGTGCATTTTTTACAGTGTACTATACAGCTAAGTAAAATTAGAGCCAACTAGAATTGCAACCGAGTCTGGCCAAAACATACGGACAAGGCGATTCGGTGCCCAGGCTCAGCTGCACTCGCGATGAACAGAAAATTTGAAAAATAATAATCAATTTTTTGCATCGAATATAATTTGCTGCATGAGGTGCGCTCTAAATTTCAGATCATTTGGATATCTGAGTAGCACTCGGCTTAAAAGACAAATCTGGAGTCTGTGAAAAAGTTTACTGTTCATGTATTGTTCTAACCCAATTTGTCTTTTTGCTGAGAGCTACTCATATGTCCAAATGATATGAGTAAAAACAATTCAGATTTTTTTGACTTTTTTAGTTTTTTGTTGTTGTGAATTTTCTCTTCGTGGGGTGCAGATGAGCCTGGGCTCAGAAATGGATATTCGCAAACAATACCCCGTATAATGTGGATCAGGAGGTCTACACGAACTCCATTTAACTCCCTCTCAATGAAAAGTCCGATTCCTAACATACATTCTTAGAAGTTTTGGCCTAATTAATTTGTTCCCTTGAGATCATTTGTGAAGCTTGCTGGGGCTTGACAAACAGGTTTGCAATGAGCATGGCGCCTTTTGTTCGGACTCTTTTTAACTTCCTCTTTTATACTCCCTCCGTATCAAAATATAAGACGTCTTTTTTGACACTATAGTAGTTCCTAAGGAAAAGATCCCTTGTAGCGTGCGAGTAGCATGTATGCATCATCACTTTACTAATACCGGACCGGAAAACCGGTACCATACAACCAAGTTCGGCGAAACCCAGTCTAGTTATGACTTATTTTCGGACTCTCTTTACTCCCTCCTGATAGATTAAAAAGTCAGTTCTTTGAAAAAGGGATATGGAGGTGGATGCTGGTAGAGCATACAAATTGAATTAGTGAGCATAAACGCACCTACGGTAAAAGAACTCCTAAAGGTCGAAATCGTGAAGGAAAACAATACAGATTCCTGCGGTTGAAAGTACTAATTCCTGGCATGCAGCTCCTCTAGCAGATATAGAGAGAGAAGATCAAGTTAGCAATAGCTGCAAGTTGTGGGGCAGTGCAAGTGTGGTTCATGATGCACGTCAGCTGACTTGTAAACAGACAGACATGGATGATGCATGCATGTGATGAGCTAGCTCACCGACGCTGCATTCATGCACAAGTACGGAGGGAAACGCGTACCTTGTCGCTGCCGAACCGTCCGTTGATTTCTCTTTCATGCTCGGCGTCTGGAGATATCTGGGAGGCTCCGCCCTGTCTAGGCCAAATGGTTCTCCGTGGAATATTTTTGTTTTCTAGTCGCCTCGCAGATTCCAGAACCATACATGTATCTGTCTATCTAGAAAAGGCAATGTTGCATATATATACTCCACAGCATGTGGCAAACCGAGAGAGAAATCTGAGAATTCAGCAGCACTGATTTTTGCCGAGAAAAGAAAAGCTCTCTGTCTAGTTTTCTTTTCTTCATCGCCACATTTTTCGGGTTGCTAGCTTTTCTATTAGTATCTCGCAATTAAATGGAGGCGTTTTCTCATGAACCTCTACAAATTATTGGTGTATTTCCACCGAAACATTTTTGCATTTTTCGACAGGGTGGAACGTGTAGCACCACTATGTGCCAGAGTAACATTTTCCTCTTTTGCCTGGTCACGCCTTCTCTAGCTAGCTTGGAAGTAGCTTGATCTGCTGCAAGAGAGCACTTTTGGTCCATAGCTAGCTACTTACTTTAACCCCTAACGGCAAAAACATTGCTTTGCCGCCCAGTTACAGTGGCTGCCTAGCTATGCTATACTCAGATACCATCGACTAGACGTCCACCGACGGACTGGGATCCAGTGACTGGCCTCTAGCCAGTCACGCCGTAACTGGCGGATAGCCCACCGTTGGATGCAGGGGGGCGGGTCAGATTAAACACCGCAGCAGGGAACACTGTAGACGGGGTACTGTAGACCGGTTACTGTGGACGCGGTACTGTAGATCGAACAATGTACATCTTGCACTGTTCACACGCATCTGTCCGCCGATTTTAGATCAGACGGTGTGGAGAGGGGGGCAAGTCACCGTACTGTTCACTGGTGACTGGTGACTAGCAAGTCACTGGATCTCAATCCTCCACGGACCTCACCCAACTCAGCATAAGGGCATCTCCAACAGCAAACCGCAAATCCCCCCCCCCCTCCCCGCTGGACGAAATTCATGCAAATCGGCCGATATTTATCAAAGTTCGAACAGAAAATAGCACAAATTATCCACACATACCATGCAAATTAAGTCTAGTACAACAATGTCTCAAATTAGACTAGATCCCAGATGTCCAACAAGTTTTTCATGAACGGATCATGTCATTCCACACATGCTCCCCCTTTAGCTTCATCCGACAGTGTTTGCACGTAAATGGCCGTCCCTCTATTTTGTGGTACACCACGACAGTGTGTGCAAGCTACATATAACGTGTAGACCAACATTGAGTGAATGAAACAATCAATAAGTTGAACAAGAGAAAGAAAACTTACGATCTCGTCCTCTGCCGCGTGTAATGGCCACCTTACTTCGAGCTGACGAACCATGTCGCAAAAATTGGTGACGCTGATCTGTATAGCGTGCCAGCGATACGAGAACGACCTCACATTGCGTGGTTGAATGATGTACAGGTCGTAGGGCGCAATGTGCGTGAACTTTTCATGCACTTCTCCGAGAAGGGCTCCCCTCTGCTCCTGCCTACAAAATCCACGGAGACGGCCAACCACGCATGGCACAACAACTCATCCTCCATGGTCGAGTAGCTGACCATCACGCGTACTCTAAAAAATAACATAGTATTTTGAAAATAAGCTCAATGACATTTGACTGAACACCTACCGGGCGTGGTGTCCGCCATGGAGGTCGTCGACAGGGGGCGGGGTGTACCTGGGTACAAATGGCTCCATGGCGGAAAGCCCCGTCGTAATGGCGAGCGGGCGCATAGTTGCTGGTTGCGGATGTCCGGCAATGCCTCTGTGGCGGCCGGAGACGTACAACAGCGGCGGCGGAGGTCGAGGGTGCGGATGCAAAGCAAGGGGAAGAAGGAGCGGAATGGAAGAAAATGAGACCGGGAGGTGGGATTGGTGGGCCGGGGGTGTCGGAGTCCTACGCTTCTCTCCAATTTGCGGGAGAAATCGCGTCCGGACAGCCCCGCGGACCGATACAGGCCCGCATTGGATGGCTTCCTCGGTCCGGGCAGCACGGTTTGGGTGGATGCGGGTCCGCCTTGAAGATGCCCTAAGTACATAACGTATGAGTGGCAGATCAGTGTGATTGAGTATGAGTTTTTTTTACATATAAGAGCCTTTGTCTTTCACATTGCCTAGCTAAGAGTAACGCTACAAACTGCTCGTATCCGTCCAGACCGCGTGGTTCGTATGGGTTTTGTCATTAAACACGGACCTGTATCAGTCCGTCGACTAGTCTGAACGTGTTTTATTCCCGCAAATTGGAAGTTTACTTCCAAGGAAATTTAACCGACACGTCAATAATTTTAATGTGGTTTGCAAAGCTGGTAATTCTTCTATGACAACGATGGTATACAGCTAGTAGTGGCTAATCAGTTAAGTTGTGTCAATGACAAGTACTATCCATCCCAGTCCACGAAGACAATGGTGTAGCGTGTGTTGGTGGGCTATGCTCTAAACTAAGCTAAGGCATGCAGTAACTCTTCCTGGTGAACAATCCATCCCAGTCCTAATTAAGCTAGCCTGTGACTAACAGAACCCAAGCAAAAGCGACATGTCACACTCAACTGTTAACACTTCGGTTCTACCAAGTGTCCAAATCAATATGTCTATCCATATGCAGGAGCTATGGAATAAAACCCTATCTATCTTCCCCGCATTTTTTTATTTATAAACTCTATCTATCTGTGTTCACACATCTCTAGGAGCAGCTAGTACACTTTAACCAGGTTGCAAGCTCATTTGCTCCATTGTTAGTTAGGCATCCACGTCATCCAAAATAATCAAACTGGTTTAACCACCTAATGTACTCAACAGTCAATTTTCTATGATTAGCATAATGAACCTTCCCAATAATTGATGGACAACTATAACCAGGTAAATTACTTAATTTGTTTCCAAATAATCAACATGGCTCCATGTCTTAAGGACAACGTTCGAGGCGGTGCTTCCCTATCTGGCTACGCGTGCGAGGTTGAGAGGAGGGCTTGGTTATGGGGGCTGTGGGGAGGGCTTCGGCGAGCGTCAGCACGTCTTGCGGTGTGTGTGTGTGTGTGTGTGTGTGTGTGTGTGTGTGTGTTGGCCGTGGTCGTGCACTCTCGACGTTGTTGTGGTATGCCGGCGGCTTCTCCGTGTGTTGGTGCCGTAGGTGGGCCTGCAGCCGTTCTGTTTGATGGTGGTACAGATCTAGTAGTCTTCGGTGGTGCGGTGGCTAACACCTGGTGGATCCTGCCATAGCTAATCCAGCCCCGGTGGGCGTTCTCCAGTGTTTCATGGCTCGGTGGCGTTCCCTCCCATAGCTGCTCCGGACCTGGTACTCTAGAAGTTGTGCCCTTTCTGACTTCCTTGGCTGCCTGAGTTTTGGCGGCTTTGTCCTCGTAGGTCCAGGTCCGCGTCTCTCCATATTATAGTTCGCCGACATTGCCAGCTACCATCGCATCCCGGGTGCTGGATCTCCATGCCTCGTCGTCGCCTCTCCAACCCTAACCGCCACCCCTTTCCTCGCCTCTCCTCCGCCAGATCCAATACTCGCATGCCCGATCACGGGCGTAGCTCCCCTTCCGATAGTGGTAGTCCCAACTTGCTACATGTGCCTCGTATTTGGATCCTGGCTTTGGGATTTCTCAGGCATAGGCCAGGGCAAAATCCCTACTTGGCTTGCTGATGCTGGCAGTGACTACACCTGCGGGTACAGTCCCCTTCTTCGGAGCACCGGGGGAAACCCATGTCCGGTACCTTGGATCGGATAGCGGCAACGTCACTGCATTGTTCCCTTCATGAAGGTGTCGTCTTGGTTGCTTGTGGTGCTGGATTTTGAGATTTGGGACATCGTTTTGGTTCAGGCCGTTTCTCTAGGCTAAGGTAGTTTAGCGATATGTTGTAGCTTTTGTTTGGCTGGGCATCCCATGTCTCTCTGCTCCGGGCACCATGTTTACGCTATCTTGTGGTTGTGCCATGTGATGTACCCTTCCTTTGTTCTCATTTAAACAGCTTCTTTCAATGGAAGGATACACAAGCTTTGTGTATTCATGAAAAAAAATGATGATCACGTTAGTCCGCATTGCTTAAGTCCGAGTCAAGCGGTGCAAGTGTGGCACACCTCACTTGATTTGTATACATGAGTAGCTTGCGGCTAGCAGAGAGTGGTTTGCAGGTAGCATTGGAGAAACGGATCATTATCTCCGAGTGGCTTTGCAAAGTCGATATGCCATGACGGCGATGGTACACACCTAGCCTATGGTGGCTAATTGATTGCCACCATGAAAAGTACCATCATGCTGAGATAACCACAACTTAACAATAGTATCATGTATGTGTATTCTTGATGGGCCATGATCTAAACTAAGCTAAGATATAATGCTAGCTCCTCCTGCTGAACAACCCCAGTCCTAAGCTGGCTAGCATTGTGACTAACACAAACAAAAGAAAAGCTATGCGCGCGGCACACTCGACTCATCCCTTGAGAGCAAGTGTGCAAATTTATCTGGCACATCTATCTGCAAGATCTGGAACAAAAGCCTAGCCATTCAATGTCACCCAGGCTTTACCATGTAAGAATATGGCGTTTAGATACATCGTGATATTATCGCGCGCACTACGTATGCACATGAACATGTATATAGATCATTGAAGTCTCCCCCGCAAAACAAAAATCATTGAAGTGTTTCTTTTTTGACGAAAAGTCTTCATGGCGCACTTTATTGCACAGGAAAAAAATTACATCGTTCAAAATGTCTTGTAAAATAAAGCTGGGACATCGATCGCATCGACTCGATCGATGAGGACGCATGAAGCTGGCTGGATGCAGATCGACTACGTACGTCAACAATGTCGTGACATCGACCGTGGATGGACATCTGAGATACGCAGAAATGACAGGACGTGCCTTATTCGCGGGCTCGGCCCGGCCCTGCCGGTCGGAGCATTGTCGGCTCGGCCCACACCCACCGGGCTCGACCACTGGTGCCTCCTCCTCTTTATATACCGGCGCTCCGCGCGCGCTCGCTCGCTAACACCACAGCTTCCTCTCCCCGTCTCTTCTTCCTCCTCCACACGCCGACGACACGCACTCCGGCCATCGATCGACCATGGAGATGGAGGGCGAGGCGCCGCAGTCGCACCAGCTACTGCTGCACGGCGTCAGCCTCGACCTGCGCCTCGACACGGCCACGGCCACGCACCAGCAGGGGCAGCGCGGCGCACGGCGCCCGGCATCCCCTCCCCCTGCTGCTCCCGCGGCCCTCGAGAACGCCGGCAGGGAGGCCTTCGCCTGCAACTACTGCCACCGCAAGTTCTTGAGCTCGCAGGCGCTCGGCGGCCACCAGAACGCGCACAAGCTCGAGCGCACCCTCGCCAAGCGCAGCCGCGACGTCCCCTCCGAAACCGTCGCCACCACGACTGCTTCCTCTTCCACAGCCGCCCACTGGCTCCACGCCGGCGGCGGGGAGCTCTGGGGTTACTCTGCTTCGGCCCCTGCTCTGGACTCCGCGACGATGGCGCCACTGATAAGCATGGGCATGGGCTGGGCTGGCACTGGAAGCACCGCAGCGGCCGGCGGGGAGGCGGTGGCGGAGATGGACCTGTCGCTCAAGCTCTGACGAGCTAGTTGAGCCAGCACTAGATTCCAGAGGCAATATGTGCAGCATGGATATAAGTCTAGCTTGTCAACTAGTACTACCAGTACCAGTACTCGGCACTCGTATAGTACTGGTGCTTTATTAGTTGTTGCATGTATGCACCGGGCGATTAATTAATTGTTCGAGTATTATGCAATTGATGATGTGTAACCTTAACTAGATCACTGGATAACAAATCACACAAAGCCCTCTGAATTTGCATGGTTTGTTGGCCTCATTTCCATCAATGGATATATCGATATCTATCTAAGAAACAAATACTAGTACTAATATGCTACTACTCCCGAAAGTCATCTTTTGATCCCGAGCTCATATGCTCCCGCATGATCAGTAAAATCGAAAAAATATCAAAAAAAATTCAAAAAATTCTAATCTTTTTTGAGAGAAACATTGACAAAAGTTCTAAGTGCCTGCAAAAATTCATCATGAAATCACATTCCTGTAAGGCGTGGCAAAAAAAAACAAATTCAGTGCTTCAAAACGCTTTTGAAAGTAGCTTTTTCAGAGTACTGTTTTTGTTTTTTTGCCATGCCTTCTAGGAATGTGATTTCACGACGAATTTTTGCAGGCACTTAGAACTTTTGTCAATGTTTCTCTCAAATTTTTTTTGAATTTTTTAAATTTTTTTCGATATTTTTTCGATTTTACTGTTCATGCGGGAGCATATGAGCTCAGGATCAATTCCTCCGCGTCCCTCAGACTTTAGTGATCTAAACGCTCTTATATTTCTTTTGAAGCAAGTACTACATCACTTGAACACTCTCCAGCCCAGTGCTACTACACCACATATATGTGTACATTTATAGAAGTAGCTTCTTTAGCACCGCACCCTGTGCAGTGTAGTGTGTACGTGTATGTCAGTTACTTTGACGTGAGGTCCGCTTCTTGTCCATCAGGTTATTTCTTGGAAGTTGCTAGCTTGGCCGAACGACAGCCATTTTCTCACCAGTTAACCCCGAACGGCAAAGACATTGCTTTGCCGCCGTGTCACTGCTCCCCTGCCTATTACACCACCTAGCCTAGCTACTACACACATATCCCCCATGATCTGACTAGACGTTTAGTCACCAAACACCCAACTCGTCAAGGGTTCCAACTTTCTCCTTAATCACCTAACGTATCTTTTCGGTTTCGCTGAGTTTTCATGTCCTAATCAAGCTTTGCCTGGTTAGCATGTGACTAACAGAAAGTAACACATGAAAACGATATGGCACACACAAACCCTTCTGTTCTGAGCAAGACCCCAAATCTATCTGCATCTGCCTTAATTATATGCATGAGGTAGAATAAAAACCTGTCTGACATATTTATCTTTTTTTTGCAGGAATCTAATTTATTTACCTCTGGAAATTGACGACGCTTCCCCGGATTAGCCTTTTTTTTGTAGGAGTAGCATTGTTTTTTATTTATTTATTTATTGCCGAAGCGGAAGTAGCATTGGCTTTTCAAGCAATCTTTACTGACAAATCGATAACTATCTTCAAGTAGTTTGAGAAGTTGCTATACTATGACAGCAATAGTACACAGCTTGCCTTTGGGGGCTAATTGACTGTGATAATGACAAGCACTATCATGCTGAGATGAAGACAACTAAACAACAATACGGTTATGTGTATTCTTGGTGGGCCATGCTCTAAACTAAGCTAAGTTATACTGCTAGCTCTTCCTGCTGAACAACCTCAGTCCTAAGATGGCTAGCATGTCACTAACAAAGACACAAGAAAAGGCGATACGGCACGATCAACTCACCGCTTCAGAGGAAGAGCCCAAGTTTATCAGTAAGTCTATCAACAATATCTGGAACAGACATCTACCTACCTGTACCTATCACACATCTATGAGTAGTAGGAGTACCCAATTACTCCCTCCATCTCATAATATAAGAGCGTTTTTGACACTAGTGTAGTGTAAAAAAGCTCTTATATTATGGTCGGAGGGTACTAGTGTCAAAAACGTTCTTATATTATGGGGCGGAGGGAGTAGCTAGCTAGTTACTCTAGTGGCTAGCCAATCTCCTCCAATCTTAGGCAGGCACATCACCCAAACTAACTAACTTGGCTAATTAAGCACTCAATATACTCAATAATTCCCTCCGACTAGCGTATACCTACTAATGCAAGTCATGGTTGTGTGTATCAATTGATGCAAACGCCTGACCTTTTCCTTCAAATAGAAAAAGAAAACCTAGCTAGCAAAGCACACTAATTATTACCCACCTATATATAATCGGCTCAATTTGTTTGTTTCTTTCAGACGTCTATGTTGACACAGAGAAATGCTAGACATTTTGTTACGGACTCACGTGTGAAGTTGTGGTTGGAGAAGATTAGGGAAGAGAGGTCCCACCAGCTGAAATCATGGGTATTGGTTGGTCAGAGAGGAATCCATATAATCATTCCGTATCAGATCTCTGTAAGTATAGGATTTTCGGTTGACAAAATATGGTGGAATAAGCATGGCACATTTTCTTCGAACTCTCTTTAAACTTCTTCTATACATAGACTCCACTTAAAGGTGCATTGTTCACAGTGTACTATATGTGTACTCTCGCCTTACTAAAATTAGAGCCAACTAGAAATCCAACCGATCTTGGCCAAACAATACCACATATAATGTGTGTCATGACTTCTATTCTTATGTATTTAACCCCCTCTCGATGAAGAGTCCGATTCCTTCCATACATTCTTAGAAGTTTTGGTCTAATTCATTTGTTTCCTTGAGACCATTTGTGAGTCTTAGGGCTTGACCAAACAAGACTCTAATAAGCATGGCGCCTTTTGTTCGAACTCCTTTTTAACTTCCTAAAATATCACATGCAGCGTGCTAGTAGGGCCGTATGCAGCACCGATTTACTAAAACCGGAGCGGAAAACCGGTACCATACAACCAAGTTTGATGAAACCGGGTCTAATTACAACTTCTACTGGAACTCTCTTGACATGTACTCGACACACCCCCCCCCCCCCCCCCCCCCCCCCCCCACACCCCATCTGTGTGTGTGTGTCTGGTTACCTGTACTTGCAAGTACTGCTGGGGAAGTCCAACTGTGGCACATGCACGTCACTTGATTTGTAAACAGACAAAGCATGGATGATGCATGCATGTGTTGAGCTGGCTTACCGACGCATGCATGCACACTACGGAGGAAACTCCTCGCCTCACCTGACTGTAAACAAACAGTACGCATGCATGTGCTCGCCGAACCGTCCGTTTATTTCTCTTCCACACTCGGCAGTCGGCAGGCGGCGTCAGGAGATATCTCGGGGGCCCCGTCCTGTCTAGACCAAATGGTTCTTGGTAGAGTATACTTATTTTTTAGCCGCCTCACAAATTCCAAAACCATGCATATCTCTGTCTATCTAAAAAAAAGGGTATGCTGATTTTTCTTGAACACGCACAAAAAAGTCTATGTTCTATATATAAAAAAAATGTGCCTTTTTTCTATATATACACACAACATGGCAAATGGAGAGAGATACAGAGAAAAGAAAAGTTTCTATAATTTTCCCTTTTTCATCGCCACATTTTTTCGGGTGCTATCTTATTTTGAATCTCACAACTAAATGGAAGTGTTTTCTCATGGACCTCTACAAATTCTTGTTGTATATCCACAAATACATTTTTGCATTTTTGTAGTTGTTGCATGGGTGTGTCTTCTCTAGCTAGCCAGTTGAAACGGATGTATAGTTACTAACCCCTAATAACAAAAACATTGTTTTGCTACCCCGTAGCTGCCTAAATATACACATGCGGAGAGAGGCCGAGCCTTTTATACATAAAAGCCTTTGTCCATAAGTTAATTTCCACGACCTGCAGCCTCGTAAGTTTAGCAAGTTCGACTTGGAAAACTTCCGCTCCGTGGGATAATCCGGATGAAAAAAATTTAAATGGGCTAGTTGGTGTAAAACAAATAGAGGATAAATACTCGAATAATTCTCTCAAAAACTAACTGATACGTCCATAATTTTTATGTGGTTTGCAATGTTAATAATTCTGCTATGACAACGATGGTTTACAAGTGGTAGTGGCCAATCAGTTAAGTTGTGACAATGACAAGTACTATCATGCATGGAGTTGACGAAGACAATGGTGTAATAATGTGTGTTGGTGGGCTATGCTCTAAACCAAGCTAAGGCATGCGGTTGTTAAGCTAGCCTGGCTTAGCATGTGACTAACACAAACCCAGCAAAAGCGACATGTCACACTCAATTGTCAGCTCATCGTTTCCCGGCAAGTGTGCAGTATATCTGTCTATCCTTTTGCAGGAGCTTTGGAATAAAACTCTATCTATCTGTGTTCACACATCTCTATGAGTAGCTAGTACACTTTAGCTAGCTAGATGTTGGCTAGGCAGCCGCGTCACACGAACTAATCAAACCACTTCGCGTACTCAATAGTCATTTTTCTACGATTGACGTAATTAACCTTCTCTATAATTGATGGACAATTATCTTTGTTTCCTTATGATGTGGAGCCTTGATCAAATAGGGCTTGATGTGCATGTCGCCCTCTGTTTGGACTATCTTTTAAGTTCTTACATAATGCTTTACGTAGTAACGTAGTTGCTATAAATATTTAGATCCGTTCTACGACTTCGATTCCAATTCTCTAACTTGCTCTCGATGAAAAGTCTCCTTCGATGTCAATATTCATAGAACCCTCGGCCTAACTAACTAATTTGTCCCCTTAACTAAGATCATTTGTGGGGCCGGGGCTTAGCCAAATAGGGCTCCTGTGAGCAAGCAAGGCGCCTTCTGCTGAACTCTCTTTACTCTTCTTTCCTAAAAAAAAAATCGAAGTGCACCACCCACGCTTCCTTTAGCAAAGGGAGGATCACGTTAGTTAGCATTACATACGTCCAAGCGGAGCAGTGCAAGTGTGGCATGGTACACCTCACTTGATTTGCAGACATGCACGATGCATGTGATTGAGGATACAATAATGACGACAACTAAACGTCGTGACATCAACCGTGAATGTACATCCGAGATATGTGAAAATGACGTGACGTAGCTACTGCGGTAGCTCGCGGGCCTGGGCCGGGTCCCTGATGATCTGGTCGATGATTACGTGAGGACCAGGTGCCCCGCCCATGCACCCACCGACCCACGTCGTCCCAGATATCCCATCTCCCCCATGCATCATTTTTGGCCAGCCGCAGTTTCTCCAGCTAGTACGTACATGTCATCTTGAGTTGATGTTCAGCCCAAAGTGTGCATGCACCTTTGATCTTTTGTTGTTGTTGCAATTCATGCACCTTTGATCTGTTGCAGAGCATCATTCATGACTCAGACGCAGTACGTACGACGTACGTACGTACACACTTTGCGCTAGCACATGCATGATGCATGGTGAACATGTATGTATCGGCCAAACGCATGATTAGCCGACAAGATATGCTCAACATTGGCAGATGCACCACGTAGGGTACGCACGCGACGCTCCTTTATTGTCTGCCGCTTTTCTTTTTCATGGCAGTTGGATCTTCTTTCAGATCCAGTTGTGTATAGTAAGTATTTGTTTGCTTCTGATGCATGTATATATTTTTCCCAAAAAAAAGACAGAGAAGAAGCTGTACACTGCACTGGGAACTGGTTGATGCATGCCTACGCTGCACTGTACAGAGTCGGCCCGGTCCACCGGCCTCACTTCTCCTGTTTATATACCACCCGTCCGGCGAGCGCGATCGCTTGCTCAAACCACCGCCCCGGGCCACTGCTTCCTCCTTCCTGATCCACACACACGAGGCCTTGCTAGCTCCGGCCGTCGACCATGGAGAGAGAGGCAGAGGCGCGCCACCAGCTGCTGCTCCACGGCGTGAGCCTCGACCTGCGTCTCGACACGGCCACGCACCAGCACGGCGGCGCGCGCCCGGCGTCCCCTGCTACTCCCGCGGCGCTCCACAACGCCGGCAGGGAGGCCTTCTCCTGCAACTACTGCCACCGCAAGTTCTTCAGCTCTCAGGCGCTCGGCGGCCACCAGAACGCGCACAAGCTCGAGCGCACCCTCGCCAAGCGCAGCCGCGACGTCCCCTCCCCAGCCTTCGCCACGGCGACTGCTTCCTCTTCCACGGCCGCCCACAGCTGGCTCCACGCCGGCGGCGGGGAGCTCTGGGGGTACTCTGCTTCGGCCCCTGCTCCGGACTCCACGACGATGGCGCCACTGATGCGCATGGGGATGGGCTGGGCTGGCACCGCAGCGGCCGCCGGGGAGGCGGTGCCGGAGATGGACCTGTCGCTCAAGCTCTGAGACGAACTAGTTGAGCGGAGACAACACTAGATTCCAGAAGCAAATGTGCATGGACAATCGATACGTCTAGCTTGTCAACAAGTACCCCTAGGTAGTAGTACTGATGCTTAATTATTCGGTAGAAGCAAATTGAAAAGTTTGAATTTTAAAGTTTTTAAATAAAGGCCTCCATAGAGCTCGGTCTTCATTTGGCATTTTCGTGCGGTTGATTGTTTCAGTTCACCATCTATATATACTACTCCCTCCGTTCACTTTTGTAAGTCATTTCAGACAGCTTAAAATGGACTGTTTTGCACATTGTCTGAAATGTTTTCAAGGTCTTATAAAAATGAACAGTGGATTTCCGGATTAATATGCCCCCTTTGGAGTTTGGATTATGTGCAACCTTAACTAGATTGCTGGATAACAAATCACACAAGCCCTCTGAATTTACTATATCAATCGATCCATCCATCTAAGAAACAACTAATGCTATTATATACTCCTACTTTAGCACTTTAACACTCCAGCCCAGTGCTACTACACCACATATAGAAGTAAGTAGCTTCTTTAGCACCGCACCGCGCCCTGTGCATTGTAGTGTGTACGTGCCTGTCGTTACTTTGACGTGAGGTCCGGTTCATGTCCATAGAGTTATTTCTTGGAAGTTGCGTGCTAAGTTTTACGACGACATTTTCTCCACAGCTAACCCCTAACGGCAAAGACATTGCTTTGCCGCCATGTCACTGCTCCCTGCCTATTACAACATCTAGCATAGCTAGATGCTCCACAGATCAGATACCCCTCACTAGACGTCTAGTCACCCAACACCAGACTCGCCAATACTTGAGTGCCAGATTTATATGCTTCGAGATTGATAGATACCGCTTTTTAGTGAAGAGTAATTTACACTAGTAATATACTACACGCTACCCTAGCTATGTAACTACCTTCATAGTGGGTAGTAACATATTTGTGCTGTCATGCAAAGGTTCATTTATTGGGTTATAGAATCATATTGTCTTGGGATATGTGATGTTACAATAACTAGCTAAGTTACTCAATTTACCTCTCTCCTCATTAACTCATTGCCACATATTTTTTTTGCTGAATTGAACCCCATGTTACTTTTGAAGTTACTCCCACT
This sequence comes from Triticum aestivum, assembly GCF_018294505.1. NCBI lineage: Eukaryota > Viridiplantae > Streptophyta > Magnoliopsida > Poales > Poaceae > Triticum > Triticum aestivum. Next base: position 447,792,334 of record NC_057808.1, on the reverse strand, counting down.
ATGACCAGTCTTATAAAAATCTTCTACCTTTGGCATTAATAATCACCTAACATATATTTTTGGCTTCGCAGTTTTTGATCGGCGGCGACTGTGAAATAACCATTTCTAAATCATCGCCGATGACACAGGTTAACTTGATTAACTTGATCTGCATGCATGCATGCATATATAGGTTGAAGTTTAGTTTGCCAAGCGGGAAATGAATGAGAAGTTGGTTCTAAAGCATGATCGGATGGCTATGACAGAGATGAAAGTCCACAAATTACGACATTGGTCATTGGTGTTTTCATTTTTGAGGCAAACCTTGGATTCCCATGCAAGATTGTTTGGCGTTTGTCGATCGTTTCCATGTGGTTAATTTGGAAAGTTGATCTGCTATGACAGCGATGGTGCGTTAACGACTAGTACTGGCTAATTAATCATCCTGAGAAGTACTATCATGAATATATGATGAGATCTGCAAAGGCAATGGTGTAGTGTGTGTTGGTGGGCCATGCTCCAAAATGAGCTAAGGCAGGCAGTATAGCTCTTGCTGAACAACCCCTACCAGTCCTAATCAAGCTTTGCCTGGTTAGCATGTGACTAACAGAAAGTAACACATGAAAACGATATGGCACACACAAACCTTTCTGTGTTTTGAGCAAGACCCCAAATCTATTTGCCTACTTTAATTATATGTATTTAGAATAAAAACCAACCTGATCTATTTATCTTTTTTTTGCACGGATCTAACTTATTTACCTCGGAAATTGACGACGTGTCCCGGATTAGCCTTTTTTGACTGAGACTTAACCAAGTCTCAGTCGAGTGATGTCAGCATAGCAGTGGTGCTACGATCGGCACAGCTGGATACTGCAAACGACGATGAAAAATGGTGCGGCGGTACTGCAAGCAACGAATGCTACAACAGTACAACTGTTAACGGAGGATGTTGCAAGTGGTGAGATGACATGCAACAACCGATGAGGGACGACATGTTACAACCAACAAGACGAATGCTGCAACTGGTAAGAAGAAATGTTGCAAACAATGGGACAAAATGCTGCAAGGTCGACTGGGACTTGGTTAAATCTCAGTTGACTGACTTTTAGCAAACCTGTTTTTATTTATGATTTGCCGAAACAGAAGTATTATTGGCTTTTCAAGCAAGCTTTGCTGACAAATCGATCATTGTCTTGAAGTAGTTTGAGAAGTTGCTATGCTATGACAGCAATGGTACACAGCTAGCCTGTGGTGGTTAATTGATTGTGATCATGAAAAGTACTGTCATGTTGTGATGAAGACAACTAAACAATCGTGTGACTAACACAAACACAAGAAAGGCGATCGATACGGCACGCTCAACTCATCGCTTCAGGGGAAGAGCCCAAGTTTATCTGTAAGTGTATCGGCAGTATCTGGAACAGACATCTAGCTATCTGTATATGTTCACACATCTATGAGTAGGAGTACCCAATTAGCTAGCTAGTTACTCCAGTGGCTAGCCAATCTCCTTCCATATTAGGCAGCCGCATCAACCAAACTAACTAACTCGGCTAAATAAGCACTCTATGTACTCAATAATTCCCTCTGACTAGCATATACCTACCAAGGCAAGTTATGATTGTGTGCATCGATTGATGCAGAGGCTTGAACTTTTCCTTTAAATAGAAAAGGAAAACCTCGGTAGCAAAGCACAATAATTAATACCCAACTATACATAATAGGCTCAGTTAGATTATTTCTTTCAGATATCTATGTTGAGAAAATATGGTTGAATGTGCATGGCGCATTTTCTCTGAACTCTCTTTAAACTTCCTCTTATACATATACTATGTGTACTCTCGCCTCACTAAAATTATAGCCAACTAGAATTCCACCCGAGCTTGGCCAAAAAATACCACATATAATGTGCGTGATGACTTCTATTCTTATGTATTTAACCCCCTCTCGATGAAGAGGCCAATTCCTTCCATACATTCTTAGAAGTTTTGATCTAATTAACTTGTTTCCTTGAGACCATTTGTGAAGCTTGCTAGGGCTTGACCAAACAAGGTTCTAATAAGCATGGCACCTTCTGTTCGAACTCTCTTTAACTTCCTAAAAAAAACCGTGTAGAGTGCTAGTAGCGCGGTATGCATCATCATCACTTCACTAAAAACCGGACCGGAAAACCGGCACCATACAACCAAGTTTGGTGAAACCGGGTCTAATTATAAGTTCGAGTTGGCAGTACTTGCAAGTACTGCTGGGGCAGTCCAACTGTGGCACATGCACGTCACTTGATTTGTAAACAGACAAAGCATGGATGATGCATGCATGTGATGAGCTAGCTTAGCTTACCGACGCATGCATGCACACTACGGAGGAAACTCCTCGCTTCACCTGACTTGTAAACAAACAGTACGCATGCATGTGCTCGCCGAACCGTCCGTTGATTTCTCTTCCATGCTCAGCAGTCGGCAGGCGGCCTCAGGAGATATCTTGGGGGGCCCGTGCTGTCTGGACCAAATGGTTCACGTAGAGTATTTTATTTTTTAGCCTCCTCACAAATTCCAAAACCATACATATCTCATATATACGTACACAGCATGGCAAACAGAGAGAGAGAGAGAGAAAACTGAGTATTCAGATTCAGCATAAGTTAGGAAAAACTTTCGCTCAATGGGATGGAAACTTGTTAAAAATACCAAAATAGAGGATAAAACTCGAGTTGACTCGCAAACCAACTGACACGTCCACAACTTTTATGTGGTTTGCAAATTTGATAATTCTGCTATGACAACGATGGTGTACAACTAGTAGTGGCCAATCAGTTAAGTTGTGACAATGACAAGTACTATCATGCATGGAGTCGACATAGACAATCGTGTACTGTGTGCTGGTGGCCTATGCTCTAAACTAAGAGCATCTTAACAGACGGTCCAAATGTAAAAAATACCTAACTTCTGGATCGTCTGTGACAAAAAATGCTGCTCCAACAGACGGTTAATATGTAAAAAAAATGAACCGCGGCCTTCCGGTGATGTAAAATTGAAAACTTCGTGATGCAAATTTACATCACGAGATGCAACTGATGTAAAACCGCGGCCGCCCGCCAAACGCCCAACTGCCACTTCATCCCCCTTCCACTCTCGGCCACCGTCCCGCCGCAGCTCTCCGACGCCGCCCCGCTGTAGATCCAGATCCCCGCCTAGGCCGCTGCCTGCCGTCGTGCCGCCCCGCCCCGACCCTGTTCGCGTCCTCTCCAACCGCCTCTGCCTCCGGTCCGTCCTTCGCCCGGCCCCGCTCCGTCCGCCTCCTCTTCGGCCGCCTCCGCCACCGGTCCGTCCCCCCCTCCCCCCCGCTTTGTCCGCCTCCGCCCCGCGCCGTGCACGCCGTCGCCCTGAATCGCTCCCCGCTCGGCCACCGCCCCGACTCGGTCCCTGCTCGGCCACCGCCCCGACTCGCTCCCCGATGGCGCCGAAGAAGACGCCGAAGGGCAAGTCCGGTTTCTTCGGCGTGAGGGCCAAGCCCCCCGGGAACCTCGGAGTGGAGTTCTCCGACGCCGGGCGGCGTTGGTGGCTCGGCACGTATCCCACCGCCGATGAGGCCACGCGTGCCTACGAGGTGGCGGTGTGGCATGCCGGACGGCCGAAAATGGACCTCAACTTCCCAGAGGTCGAGTCCCAGGCGGTGGCGGAGTGGCTCGTGCCGCAAGGCATCCAGATGGAGGAGATGCCCGCGAAGAAGGCGAAGAAGAGACCGATGACGGTGTCCTGGACTAGGGGGTACTCACCGCGTCGTCTCCCGATCAGTTAGATTGGGTCGAGGACCCCATGGCCGCATACTTGTGGGCCAGTTCGGACAACCCCTGCCGCATACAAGGAAGACTCCACAAGACTTGGCGCCCAAGGCGAGGACTCTCCTAAACCCTAGGCCTCCGGTGTGTTATATAAACCGAGGCCGGGCTAGTCAATAGACAATCTCATATTCATTACTACAATCTCGTGGTAGATACATGTACTCTGTACTACACCCATATGAATACAATCAAAAGCAGCATGTAGGGTATTATCTTATCAAGAGAGCCCGAAGCCGGGTAAAACCCTGTGTCCATGTTACCATCGCTCCAAGACGCCTAGCTTAGGACCCCTACTACGAGATACGCCGGATATTGAACCGACATTGGTGCTTTCATTGAGAGCCTGCTAGATGATCAACACGGTTTGATGGGATCTTCGCTGACTCCAAATCAGGTGATATGGTTATGTTTGTTCCGATCCTTGGCGAATTGGTCTTGCTGTCTAGGGCTATTTTTTGTTCGCAGATCGGGCTTCACAAAAGCCACGCAGTATTCTGTACGCGGCTACTGATTACCGCAGGTGATCGCCAAAAGTCTCCGGCGACATCGGCAGGGACGATCGCTTTACCAAGTATAGCGTTCATATAATACTAGCAAGGGAAGTACTGGTCGTGCACCTTTAGCACACTTCTCAAAACCTAATGGATGAACGACATCATCCTTTTTGTTTGCTTATATGCCAATCCATCCAGATTACTAATTAATTATTCCTCTCTTAATCATTGCTGAGACGTGATGGTCTAGCTAGCTTAGGCTTGACCGGTCTTTTCATGGAGGTATTCACGCCAGTTGGAGGGACAGGCAGCATTGGACAGGTTGCACGGACGGAAGCACGGGCAGCGGTGCATTCGTAAAGCGGCGGCGGCCGTGTTAGAAGGAAGAGAGAGAATTGGTGGAATAGTTTATTGTATTGCTTGAGCCTCGTGGGCATATATATAGGAGTACAATGATCTACTTGGAGTACAAGGCAAGCCACAATATTTCGGTCTAACCTATTGTTTTTTAATACAATCACGTTTACTCAACATCCCCCCGCAGTCTAAAGGGTAGCGACGCAGACGGTGAGACTGGAGAAGAATCCGAAGGCAAGCCGACGGACACCCCCCACAGTCGTAACGGTCGACGCATCGCGGAGTCGTGGCTGGAGTGAAAACCAACGAGGTTGCTCAAGCAGGCGGTAGCCCTTTGTGCCGTTTGTCGATGTAGCCGAGAGCGTATGGTGGTGTGGCCGTGGTCGAGGTAGCCGTGCGAAGAAGGCCATGGTCGATGTCGAGTCAGGGTAGCCGGTGTCGAGGAAGTCGCCGTGGATCCGCGGGCGCAAGGTGGCACCGAGTTAGCATGGGCGCAGTGGTGTCGAAGTAGTGGTGCGCCGGTAAGGAGATGTTGTTGACGACGCGTCGCGACAGGTTTGCCAAATCCGGAGACACATCATGGACGAAGGCACACACCGGTGTTGCCAGCACCGGGCATGCGTAGACGGACGAAGACGAAGTTGACGAAGCGCCGACCAGGCTTGCCAGGCCCGGGGACACGTCGTGGATGAAGGCACGCATCGGTGTTGCCAGCACCGGACATGCGTAGACGAGAGACCTGCACGAGCTGAACGCCATGTCGGAGAAGTCGGAGGGGCCAGCAGAGAAGAACTCGACGACGATTGCGGCGTCCATCGGCGCGGGGCCAATGTCGCCCGCGGTTGTCGGAGTAGATGAAGCGGTCGGGGTAGATGACGGCGACGCTGGCGATGAGCTGGTGCTGGACGAAGACGAAGGGGGTGGACGGGCGGCGGCGGCTACGAAGGTAGCGGCGGCGGCGGCCAAAGAAGATTGGCGGCGGCGGCCTGACAACGGCGGCGGCGGCTAGGTTAGGAGTGCGGCGGCGGTGCTCGAAGTAGGCGAATAACCCTGACAGCGTGACGAAGACCGGCGCGGACGGTGGTGTTCCCGCGCCAAGGGAGATGGCGCGGCACATACCACGGGAGGTCGACGCGCGGTGACGGCGGAGTGGACCGCGGGCGCTACGGCCGAAGGGGCGACGCAGCGGCGGCAGGCGGGTCGGGGCGACGGCAGGAAGACCTTGGGGCGGCGGCGGGGACCGCGGGCCGCGACGCTGCGGCCCGAAGGGGCGACGCAACGGCGGTTCGTGAGTCGGTGCAACCGCGGGGACGACCGCGGGATGGCGGCGTGGACCGCGTGCCACGCTCGCTACGGCCCGACGGGGCGACGCAGCTGTGGCGCGAGGGTCGATGCAGCCACGGGACGGCCTAGAGCGGACGCCCTCGGGGCGGCGGGGGACCGTGGGCCACGGCACTACGGCCCGAAGGGGCGACGCAGCGGTGACGCGGGTCGGTGCAGCCGGGAGAAGAACCACGGGGCGGCGGTGATGCGGCCCGATGCTCGATCGGTGGAGAGGCGCGCTGAACTCGGGGACGATCTTCACGGGACCTGCGGAGGCGCGCGTAACCGACGGGCCAGGTCGGTCACGCGGCGTAGACGAGGCGGATCGCAGCGGCGAGCGGGTGATCAAGCTGATCGCGTGCGAGGTCGGGGATGCCGCTCGGTGGAGGCGTGGGGGTGGCGGAGTCCGAGGTGAAGCCGGCGGCGGCGGGCGGCAGGACAGCTATGATTGGCCGCCGCATGGTGTGAGGCCGCCTGGTCGGGTGATGCAGGAGTCCCGGTCGGAGCAGGGCGGTGACGGCCAGTGTAGATCGACGGATGGGCCGTCGCGCGAACAGCGGCGGTGAAGGGCCGCCGCATGACGCGAGGCCGCCGAGTCGGGGCGACTGGCGGGCCGACGCGCGGACGACGCGCGAGGCCTCCGAGTCGGGGCGACCGACGGGCAGACGCGCGGACGACGCGCGAGGCCGTCGGGTCGGTGAAGAAGCCGACCAATCGCGCGGTGTTGGAGTAGAGGCGCATGGGGTCGACGGCGGCGGTGGGCGACGCAAACCGGATCACATAGACCGGAAAACCAAAAAGTAGACGCCGATCAAAGCGACCGACGAGAGAGAGAAAACCCGGATCAAAGGATCGAGAAAAAAAACTTTCTAGGGCAGCCGGCCAACACGGCCGGCGGACGAACCCTAGGTACGGGCGGCGCAGCCCCCGGCGGCGGTCATGGAGGCGGACCGCCCCGGGGGCGGCGCGTGGGTGCGGAAGCGGCGGCGGCTAGGGTTTAGGATCGACTTGCAATAGATACCATGTTAGAAGGAAGATAGAGGATTGGTGGAATAGTTCATTGTATTGCTTGAGCCTCATGGGCATATATATAGGAATACAATGATCTACTTGGAGTACAAGGCAAGCCAGAATATTTCTTAATCTAACATATTGTTTCCTAATACAATCACGTTTACTCAACAGGCCGAACAAGAAAACAGTCAAAGTCCGGTGCGAGATCAGATCAATGGTCAAACGAAGAGCATGCATGCACACCGAGCTACACAGCCAGGCGTTTCGCAGCACGGTACCCTTGCTTTCACGTATTGGTGGACCCCACGAAAGATCAGTGAAATTTGGTTCTCATTGCTAGTTCATTATGGATTAGTTTGTCTATTCGCATCTATGTCGTCGCCCCCAAACAGGTCTTATTTTTCCTAACTATTCGGTTAGTCCTTAAAATTATTGCACACAGAATATTTTCTGTTATTTTCTAGTGCATTATTTTTGCAGGGATATTTTATCGACACTTATGCATGATGACGGTCTAGCCGGCGTCTCGCCGTCATTGAGGCTGGCCGACCTAGGTCGACATCTCCGTGCGGTCACTCCGCCGTGCCGACCTCGGCGCTCAGGCCATTTTTGTCTAATTATTTACTTCGCTTGAGTTAATGAAGCAGAAGAGCCTTTTTTAAAAAAGGGTATATCATTACTATCATTACTTGTTATTACTTTTGTCTTGCACTATTTTATGTGCACAGGTAAACCAACTTCGGCTGGTCCGCACCACCGTCTCGACGAACCGATGCCGTCGTCCCTTCAACAGGCCATACTCCTTAAAATTATTCATTTTGCATGAATAAATTATATAAGGGACCTTTTTCATTTTTATTTTCCATCTTGCGCTGCTTTATGCATGTAGGAAAATTAACTATGGTCGTGCTATGCCGCCACCTCGGCAGGCCGATGCCGTCCTCTCAATCGGCATAAATCAGCTCGCGCGATCACCTTGTTGGTCAAATTGCCATACCGACATGTTCGGTTGCCTTGGGGACGTCGGCATTGCTGACAGAGCTCTACCTCGTCGAGTGTTCGGCATACGGGCCATATTTCTTTAATTACTCACTTCGCATAAATTATTAATTATGCAACTTTTTTAATTTATTATTATTACTATTATCTTCGGCTTGCACTATTTTGCGTGCACAAATAAATGATCCGGATCCGGCAACGCTGTCACCTCGGCGTACCGACGTACCACGTCACCTCGGCTGGACCGGGACTTCGTCATCGCTTCATTAACACACGCCGGGGACTTCGGCGTCATACTGCCGGCCTGCTCCCTCCCCTCGGTCGGACTGGGGTTCCACCTTGCCACATTGGCCGTGCTACGTCGCCACTTCAGAGTGCCGAGCTCTTTGCTCCGCCACCTCGGGACCGGCTCGGGGGCTGGGACCTTGTCCCGCATCAAACTCGGACCGCGTCATCAACACCGAGCACATTAACCAGCTAAGTCGCTTTCATGCTCAAAAACATTCAGTTTTAAATTTTGTCCGGTTCGACCAAGCATTATACCTTTTTTGCAAAAAGTTGTTTGCGAAAAACTTCCTTGTCAAAACTTTGTTTGTGGCACACAAATTTAAATACCCCGTTTACTTGGGGGCTTCATTTATGCAGCATTTCCTCTTGCAAATGATTATACTTGTATGGCTTCGTTCCTTGTTCGTGTATTACGCTACAATATGCACCATATTGACTTAAGTGTTCCGCAAGCTGGGTTGCCTTGCTCCTGTATTTACCCCTACGTTCCCGATTGTTCGGCTAAGGAGTAAAGGGAGCACCTCTGCGATTGTCACGATCGGGTCATCTGAGTCGGACCTCAGACTAGGTGAAGCCGAAAGCTAGCGCTCTTATTGTTTTCAATTATGGTCGGCACATAACGGAACTCATGAGTACAAAAAATCTATTCCACAAGTCTCATGGTAACAATGAACATCGAAGAAAGGTATCGGTGGGGGTACTATTTTCTTCGAAGATGCTTCTTACACTTCGTCAGTAATATATCATAAGTTCCCTGAGCGCGCTTTGTCTGTTACAGCCTTATGGCCTGATTGCCTGGTTATCGGAAACACCGTCGATATTCTCGACAGGCGGAGTACATAACACTTTTCGGCCCTTGACCGAAGAGGGAGAAGCCGACGGTCGGTTAAGACGCGTATAAAGTTCGAGTGAACACAGATATGATATAAGTACTTTGGTACATACAATTATTATACATAAAATTCTTTTATCCAAGTCACTTGGGGGCTCTTAAATTTGCATGAGCCGTTTTACAATAAATTTTTCTTCTCAGTCGCTGCAAAGTCTTTTTCTATCACTCTTTTTTCGACGTGAGTGTGTGGTCAATAGCCCGGCAGCCTGACGAGAAACACCCCGCCTTCGGGATAGGGAGGTTGAAGCCGAAGGCTGACCCGCTTGACGTCTTGAGATAGGACGCGTCATGTTAAAGCATGACAGAAGCACTTTTCTTTTCTTTTTTCCCTAAGACCAATTTTTTTTGGATTGGCACCGAACACTTGATCTAGTTCGGACGTCAAGTTTTTCCTGAGGTTTTTTGGTTTTCCAAGCCTATGGCACTTTTAAACAATTTGTGTGTTTCCAGCATAAGTCTCGCAGTGAAGCGCCGAACACCTTTAGAGACTCAGCAAAAACATTCTCGGATATTGCTATATATGCATTGGTTTCGAATTGTGTCTTCGGTCAATAGTTGGGTTGCCCGGCTCCTGTGTTGCTGCCTACGTTCCGCTTTGCTCAGCTAGGTGTGCAAAAGGAGAACCACTGCGATTGTGCTTCCAGCTCGCATGGTTAAGCACCTCAGTGGAGAAAGCCGAAAACTGACTGTCACAATTGTTGGAAATATGCCCTAGAGGCAATAATAAAATGGTTATTATTATATTTCCTTGTTCATGATAATTGTCTATTGTTCATGCTATAATTGTGTTATCCAGAAATCGTAATACATGTGTGAATACATAGACCACAACATGTCCCTAGTGAGCCTCTAGTTGACTAGCTCGTTGATCAACAGATAGTCATGGTTTCCTGACTATGCACATTGGATGTCATTGATAACGGGATCACATCATTAGGAGAATGATGTGATGGACAAGACCCAATCCGAAGCATAGCACAAGATCGTGTAGTTCGTTTGCTAGAGTTTTCCAAATGTCAAGTATCATTTCATTAGACCATGAGATTGTGCAACTCCCGGACACCATATGAGTGCTTTGGGTGTGCCAAACGTCACAACGTAACTGGGTGGCTATAAAGGTGCACTACGGGTATCTCCGAAAGTGTCTGTTGGGTTGGCACGAATCGAGACTGGGATTTGTCACTCCGTATGACGGAGAGGTATCTCTGGGCCCACTCGGTAATGCATCGTCATAATGAGCTCAATGTGACCAAGTGTTTGGTCACGGGATCATGCATTACGGTACGAGTAAAGTGACTTGCCAGTAACGAGATTGAACAAGGTATTGGGATACTGACGATCGAATCACGGGCAAGTAACGTACCGATTGACAAAGGGAATTATATACGGGATTGATTGAATCCTCGACATCGTGGTTCATCCGATGAGATCATCGTGGAACATGTGGGAGCCAACATGGGTATCCAGATCCCGTTGTTGGTTATTGACCGGAGAGTCGTCTCGGTCATGTCTGCATGTCTCCCGAACCCGTAGGGTCTACACACTTAAGGTTCGGTGACGCTAGAGTTGTAGAGATATTAGTATGCGGTTAACTGAAAGTTGTTCGGAGTCCCGGATGAGATCCCGGACGTCACGAGGAGTTCCGGAATGGTCCGGAGGTAAAGATTTATATATGGGAAGTCCTATTTTGGCCACCGGAAATGTTCGAGATTTTTCGGTATTGTACCAGGAAGGTTCTAGAAGGTTCCGAAGTGGGGCCCACTTGCATGGGGGGGCCACATGAACGTGGGTAGTGGGGGCAAGGCCCCACACCCCTGGTCAAGGCGCACCAAGATCCCACCTTAGAAGGAATAAGATCATATCCCAAAGGGATAAGATCAAGATCCCTAAAAAAGGGGGATAACAATCGGTGGGGAAGGGAAATGATGGGATTTCTTTCCCCCACCTTTGCCAACGCCCCAATGGACTTGGAGGGCAAGAAACAGCCCCCTCCACCCCTATATATAGTGGGGAGGCGCATGGGAGCAGCACCCCAAGCCCTGGCGCTTCCCTCCCTCCCGTGACACCTCTTCCTCCCCCCTTGCGCTTGGCGAAGCCCTGCCGGGATCCCGCTACTTCCACCACCACGCCGTCGTGCTGCTGGATCTCCATCAACTTCTCCTCCCCCCCTTGCTGGATCAAGGAGGAGACGTCCCCGCTCCGTACGTGTGTTGAACGCGGAGGTGCCGTCCGTTCGGCGCTAGGTTCATCGGTGATTTGGATCACGACGAGTACGACTCCAACAACCCCGTTCTCTTGAACGCTTCCGCGCGCGATCTACAAGGGTATGTAGATGCACTCCCCTCTCTCGCGTTGCTAGATGACTCCATAGATTGATCTTGGTGATACGTAGAAAATTTTAAATTTTTGCTACGATCCCCAACAACAATAAGCGTAAACTGGTCAGCGATCCGATGACTGTGTTAAATGACGGGCCGTTCATAACACTGGCCGAAGTGTTTACGGCTTGACCTAGGCTATCGCCGAACACTAACCGGGGGCTAGTAATTGGCCTCCCAACTTTAACCTCCTATGACTAAGTGAAAGTTATAAAGCCCGCATATCTGATTGCCTCGTTTCCGCTAACACAACCGCCTTCGGGCACCGAGACGTCGGCTAAGGGTTGTCTTGTTATTGTGGAAACACCCTGCGTAGTATCTACAAAGGGGTAGAAGCCGACGATGGGCCACTTTCAACTGATAAACGGTCGCAACGGAGTCAAAATAAACATATCATCGGCGTTTGTATTTAATATACGAGGGCTGCCTTCCGCAATCATCGTTATAAAGCCATCAATTGGACTTAAGATTTTGGCCAAGCTGGGTTACCTGGCTCCTGTGCTTACCCCTACGTTCTCGATTGTTCGGCTATGCGGTAAAATGAGCACCTCTGTGGTCGTTACTGCCGGGTCATCCGAGTTAGTACCTCAGACTGGGTGAAGCCGAAAGCTAGCAATCTTAAAGTATCACATTGGTCGGCAATGACGGAAGTGATTTTGGTTCATTAATACCATAGAATTCAGGAACTTTCCCCGAACTAAATCCTCAATATTTTTCTCTTGCATTGATCGGAGGTGAGGTTTCATGATCATGGTTGGCATGACAACCCAAAGAAAGAAACCGATAGCGGGACTATTTTCTTTGGAAGATGTTTCTTACATTAAACAGTAATACAACATATCTCTCTGCGTACCTTTGTTTATAAAACTGTATGGCCGGATTGCCTTGTTTGTCGTAAATCTTTGCCCTTGTAAAGGCTTTATAAAGTAGGACAAACACTCCTCGGCTACTGGCCAAGGAGGTGGAAGCCGATGGTCGGTCAACAAAGTTTTGTACAATGCGGATTCGAGCATTGATGATGAAAAGTATTTCGATACATAGAATCATTACACATAATTTGTGATTTTACTTGGATATCGATCCTTAATTCGGCCACCCGTGCCCACATTAAGGCTCGGGGGCTACTGGGCTTCGTGCTTATTATTTACAAATATTAAAGGGGTACATCGATCCCCTGATCTGGTGTTGCCACCCGACCAGTGTCTCGTGGGCTACTGCATTGACAATCCAATGCAGAAAATTTAAAGGGCAATATAGTTTTCGAGGAGATTGTTATCCTCAGGTTGGCCGGCCGCACCCAACCTGAGTCTCGAGCACTTTGCACACCGCGTTTCTATTCCTAAATATGCTGCCGAGCTGGGAATTGATCCTCAGGCTGATTTTATGAGTCGACCTGAGTCTCAGGGGCTACTAGGGTCAGCGGTTTGATTTTTTCCTTGAGGTGCATCCCGGATATTAAGCCAACACGCACCTTGAGGGCTACTGGCTATACATCTCAGCAGAGATTACATTGCACAATTCGAGATTAAATTCATAAAAATCAGCCCATTGACGAGGTGGTGTACTACCTCGGATATAGTCCGGCGTTGGTGCTCAACTACAATAGACACCCCGGAAGCAGTCCGGCATAAAGCTCGGACGCCAGTGGTTGGCTCCGTAGAGGGCATTTCTGGCATTAAGCTCGGCTAAACTCCTTCGACTTTTTTGAGCCAAGGTGATCTATGACACCTCGGATGTAGTCCGGCGTTGGAGCTCGGATACTCCCCGGCGTTGGAATTTGGATTCAGTCCGGCGTTGGAGCTCAGATACAGTCCGACGTTGGTGCTCGGCTGCAAAAGATACCTTAAATGCAGTCCGGTGTTGGAGCTCGGATACAAGAGGACACCGCCGCACGAGGACAACTTCAAACCCGAGGTGGGCGTGAAAATAACAAGGCATTGATAAAGGCCGGAAACTTAAAGGGGCTCCTCGGATACCGGACGTGTAAACTCTTCGGATGCACTTTGGCGATCCTCAAAATCGAAGATGGGAAGATTTGTTGAACCATTTTTCAAGACCGACAACCGAAGATGAAGAACCGTTCGAAAGAATCGAGGAGCGTCCCCAACTTGAAGACCGGTTCAGGGGGCCACTGACGGTGTCCTGGACTAGGGGGTACTCACCACGTCGTCTCCCGATCAGTTAGATTGGGCCGAGGACCCCATGGCCGCATACTCGTGGGCCAGTTCGGACAACCCCTGCCGCATACAAGGAAGACTCCACAAGACTTGGCGCCCAAGGCGAGGACTCTCCTAAACCCTAGGTCTCCGGTGTGTTATATAAACCGAGGCCGGGCTAGTCAATAGACAATCTCATATTCATTACTACAATCTCATGGTAGATACATGTACTCTGTACTACACCCATATGAATACAATCAAAAGCAGCATGTAGGGTATTATCTCATCAAGAGAGCCCGAAGCTGGGTAAAACCCCGTGTCCATGTTACCATCGCTTCAAGACTCCTAGCTTAGGACCCCTACTACGAGATACACCGGATATTGAACCGACAACCGACGGTTGTCGTCGCTCCTGGCGAGAGCGACGAGGTAGCAATGGCTCGGTTTGCGCGAGAGCATCCGCAGTATGTCCAGGCCAAGCTGGAGCACTACTGGAAGCGCGATGTCGAGGTGAAAAAGAAGGGGGTGAAGAATGAGGACGAGGCCGGCCCCTCGACTGTGATCCCTATCGAGTCGTCGGATGAGGACTGGGGTGACTCCTAGGAGGAGGACAAGGGGTGCGATGACCCGACCAAGGACGAGTTCTGGGAGCAGTTCCACGGCTCCGACGACGAGGAGTAGTTTCATCCAGTAGTTCGAATAAGTAGTAGTTGAATTTGTGTATGAAACTATGTTGAATTTCATGTTTGAACTATGTTGAGATAAAGTAGTAGTTGGTCGTTTTAATCTTCGGTTTGGACCATCTGTTGGAGTTGTTTTTTTTACATCTCCGTTTTGAATCATTTGTTGGAGTTGAGCCTTTTTCGGAGATGTAAAAAAGCACCTTTTGGTGCTCCAAATTTGGACCATCACCGGTTTGGACCATCAAAATTTGAACCATCTATTGGAGATGCTCTAAGATAAGAAATGCAGTAGCTCCTCCTGCTGAACAATCTTTCCCGGTCCTAATTAAGCTAGCCTGGATTAGCATGTAACTAACACAAACCCAGCAAAAGCGATATGTCACACTCAACTGTTAACTCATGGGTTCCAGCAAGTGTCCAAATCTATCCGTCTATCCATATGGAGGAGCTATGGAATAAAACTCTATCTATCTCTGTTCGCACATCTATATGAGTAGTTAGTACACTTTAGCCAGCCAGCTTTGCTAACTTGCCCCAGTGTTAGCTAGGCAGCCACGTCATCCAAATTAATCAAGACGTACTACTTAATAGTCAATTTTCTCTGATTAGCATAATTAACCTTCTTAAAAAAATTATGGACAATTATAACCGGGTAAATTACATAATTTGTTTCCTTAAGACGCGGAAGCCTTGACCAAATAGGACTTGATATGCATGGCGGCTTATGTTCGAACTCTCTTTTAACTTCTTAGAACAACTCTAGTGGCCGCCATATGCGGGGGTGAAATGGCGCTCTAGCAGAATCGCTAGAATGTTGTGATAGTACTACGGCATTACGACATCTACTCAGATTCTCCAAGAGCAACTCCAACGGACCGACCCAAACGAATGACGCTTCTGTCCGCTTTTTGTCCGTTTGGGTCGGCCGCCCGCCCGCCGTCCGTCCTCTTTTAATTTGGGGTCGGCAATGCGCCCAACGGGCCGACCCATTTCATGACCGCGCGCGTTTAAGATCAATGCCGTCGCCCTGGTTTGGGCGATCCAGCGCGCGGGAAAGGTTCGCGCACGCGGGGAAAGCGGCCTAGCGCGCGCTGGTTTGGACGCTCCAGCGCGCGGGAAAGGTTCGCGCGCGCCGCGGCCGGCGCTCGTTATAAAGAAGACGCTCCCTCCACACTCTGTCTGCCGCCCACTCACGCTGCCTCTGCGCCACCATATCGATCCGCCGCCTGGGCGCTTCGGATTTTCGCGGAGTCCGCGAGCGCCACTCCGGCGCCTTCTCCTCCGAGATCTGGTTTCGCGAGAAACGTCTCATCCTCGGCACCTTCGACACCGCAGAGGAGGCGGCCCGCGCGCACGACGCGGCGGCGTGGCGCCTCCTGAGGCCTTGTCGGGATATGAATTTTCTCAACGTGTCGAGCAAGCGGGCGCAGGATCTGGCGCCTCTCCCGCGGCTTTTCACCGACGAGGATTGTTAGGGAATGTAGTAATTTCAAAAAATTTCCTACGCACACGCAAGATCATGGTGATGCATAGCAACGAGAGGGGAGAGTGTTGTCCATGTACCCTTGTAGACCGAAAGCGGAAGCGTTAGCACAACGCGGTTGATGTAGTCGTACGTCTTCACGATCCGACCGATCAAGTACCGAACGCACGACACCTCCGAGTTCAGCACACGTTCAGCCCGATGACGTCCCTCGAACTCCGATCCAGCCGAGTGTTGAGGGAGAGTTTCGTCAGCACGACGGCGTGGTGACGATGATGATGTTCTACTGACGCAGGGCTTCGCCTAAGCACCGCTACAGTATTATCGAGGTGGACTATGGTGGAGGGGGGCACCGGACACGGCTAAAAGATCAAACGATCAATTGTTGTCTATGGGGTGCCCCCCTGCCCCCGTATATAAAGGAGCAAGGGGGAGGCAGCCAGCCAAGGAGGAGGGCGCGCCAAGGGGGGAGTCCTACTCCCACCGGGAGTAGACTCCTCATTTCCTTGTTGGAGTAGGAGAAGGGAAGGGAGAAGGAGAAGGAAGGAAGGGGCGCCCCCCTCCCTAGTCCAATTCGGACTAGTCCATGGGGAGGGGTGTGGCCACCCTTTGGGGCCTTTCTCTCCTTTCCCGTATGGCCCATTAAGGCCCAATACGAATTCTCGTAACTCTCCGGTACTCCGAAAAATACCCGAATCACTCGGAACCTTTCCGATGTCCGAATATAGTCGTCCAATATATCGATCTTTACGTCTCGACCATTTCGAGACTCCTCGTCATGTCCCTGATCTCATCCGGGACTCCGAACTCCTTCGGTACATCAAAACACATAAACTCATAATATAACCGTCATCTAACTTTAAGCGTGCGGACCCTACGGGTTCGAAAACTATGTAGACATGACCGAGACACTTCCCCGGTCAATAACCAATAGCGGAACCTGGATGCTCATATTGGCTCCCACATATTCTACGAAGATCTTTATCGGTCAAACCGCATAACAACATACGTTGTTCCCTTTGTCATCCGTATGTTACTTGCCCAAGATTCGATCGTCGATATCTCAATACCTAGTTCAATCTCGTTACCGGCAAGTCTCTTTACTCGTTCTGTAATACATCATCCCGCAACTAACTCATTAGTTACAATGCTTGCAAGGCTTATAGTGATGTGCATTACCGAGTGGGCCCAGAGATACCTCTCTGACAATCGGAGTGACAAATCCTAATCTCGAAATACGCCAACCCAACAAGTACCTTCGGAGACACCTGTAGAGCACCTTTATAATCACCCAGTTATGTTGTGACGTTTGGTAGCACACAAAGTGTTCCTCCGGTAAACGGGAGTTGCATAATCTCATAGTCATAGGAACATGTATAAGTCATGAAGAAAGCAATAGCAGAATACTAAACGATCGAGTGCTAAGCTAAGGGAATGGGTCAAGTCAATCACAACATTCTCCTAATGATGTGATCCCGTTAATCAAATGACAACTCTTTGTCTATGGCTAGGAAACATAACCATCTTTGATCAACGAGCTAGTTAAGTAGAGGCATACTAGTGACACTCTGTTTGTCTATGTATTCACACATGTATCATGTTTCCAGTTAATACAATTCTAGCATGAATAATAAACATTTATCATGAAATAAGAAAATAAATAATAACTTTATTATTGCCTCTAGGGTATATTTCCTTCAAGGATCGTTGTGTCCACCGGAGGCGGCAGCGTCGCCTCGCCATCACAGAGAAGGACGTGGAAGCCTTGGTGGAGTGGCGCGAAGGCTTCCCGCAGGACATCGTCGACGAGCGGCAGTTCTACAAGCAATTGAGGTTGGAGAGGGACGCGAGGAGGAGGGAGTGAGCCGCCTATCGGGAGGACAAGCGTTCGCGGAAGCAGGCAGCTTAATTGAAACTGAAGCTACGAGAAACGTCGGGTTGGGACTTTGAAGACGAGCAGCTTGCTGACGCCTACATTCAGAGGTCGGAGGAGGACATTACCGAGTCGGAGTCAGAAAGCGACGAGTAGTGGTCTTTTTCTTTTATCTGTGTACGCTAGAACTATCTATGTATCCATTTTAATCTGAAAAAATGGCCGGCGGCGTCGACGACGTAGCAGGTGGGCGAGGGTGTGAATCCAATGTGCCACCGACCAACGGGCCCGGTGAGGAAAGAGGGCGAGCGCGCGCGCGTCCGTCTTGTGTCCGCGCCGACGCAAATCAGGCTCAAAAATGGGCCGGGAATGGGTCGGCAGGCGGGCGAAAGCGGACGCGCGTCCGTTTGGGTCGGCGCGTTGGGCCGGCTTTTTTGTCCGCGCCGACCCAAACGGACGGCCGCGGACGAAATGGGTTGCTCCATTGGAGTTGCTCTAACTTCCTCTCGACGAAAAGTCAGTTTCCTTCCATGATCACGTCACTTGATTTGTACGTCCAAGTGGAGCAATGCAAGTGTGGTAAGGCCAACTCCACCGCATGACCCGAAACGGACGTCCGCTTTGTCCGGTTTCGTCCGTTTGGGGTGGCAATGGGGACGAAAACGGACATGCGTGTCCGGCTTGTGTTCGAGGCGCCCAACGCGGCAGAGCGACCCAAAACGTCCACTGCATCCGCCCGCACATCTCGTCGCCGCGCCGCGCCCGCCATGGCCGCTCACACTCGCTCGTCAAGCCCGCCCGCCCGCGCATGCCCGGCTCCGCCTCGCCGCCCACGCGCCCCCGTCTGCCGCCGCGCGCGCTCGGCCACGCGCATGCCACAGCCGTCGCCGCTCGCCCCGCACGCCCGCCGCGCCGGCCCGCCCTCGCTCGCCTCCGCGCCTTGCCGCGCGCGCCCCCGCCTGCCGTCGCCGCTCGCCCCGCGAGCCCGCCACGCCGGCCCGCCCCCACTCGTCGCGGCGCCTCGCCGCGCGCGCTCGGCCACGCGCTTGCAGCACCCGGAGCCGCTAGCCCCGCGAACCCGCCGCGCCGGCCCGCCCCGAACTTCGCCGCGCCTCGCCCTGCGCGCGCCCCCGCCTGCCTCCGCGCAGTCGCCGCTTGGCCCCCCGCACCCGCGGCGCCCCCGCCTGCCGCCGCGCAGTCGCCGCTCGCCCCGTCGGCCCGCCGCGCCGGCCCGCCCACGCTCATCGCCGCGCCTCGCCGTCTCCGCTCGCCCTGCGCGCCCGCTGCTCAACAGGTCGCTCGCGCGCCGCTTCTCGCCACCCTTACGGAGCCCCGCGTGCTCGCCGTCTGCCAGTCGCGGCTGCCGTGGTCGGGAGGCTGGCGTTGGTTGGCCCACCGGCGGGGAGGCGGGGAGGCTGTGCCCCTGCCCTGCTCCGGCGGCCGTCGACGCGGTGTGCAAGGAATAGTGGAAATGGAGGAGAGAGAAGGGATGGGTGGGTGGGTGGGTGGGTCCCTCTGGTTTCAATGATAGGTGGGCCAGACTCATGTGCAGACGGACACAGGGGACAACAAGGACGCAGAAAAACGTCCGGCTCGTGTCCGCTTTGGACCCAAAGTGAGACCAACTTTGGTCCAGAGATGGGGCGAAACGGACGAAAAAGTAAAATGAGGTCTGCCGCTGGGTCATCTGGTATGCCCATTTTACCCCAAACGGACGCACCCGGACAAAATGGGGTCGTGCGATGGAGTTGGCCTAAACCTCACTTGATTTGTAAACATGTATTCCCCCGTTCCTAAATATAAGTTCTTTTAGACATTCCAACAAGTGACTATATACGGAGCAAGATGAATGAATCTATACTCTAAAATATGTCGACATACATCTGTATGTTGTAGTCCATTTAAAATGTCTAAAAAAACTTATATTTAGGAACGAAGGGAGTATGATGCATCTGATCTGAGGCTCTGAGCCAGTAGCTTGCAGCTAGCAAAAGAAAAATGAAAAGAGTGGTTGGCAGGTAGCTTTGGATTTACAAGCAAGCTTAAGTGACAAATCGATCATCATCTTCGAGTGGTTTGCAAAGTTGATATGCTATATGACAGAGAGATGGTACAAAAAACTAGCCTATGGTGGCTAATTGATTGTGAATTGTGATCATCAAAAGTGCTATCATTCTGAGATAAGACAAATAAGCAATAGCGCGGTGTATGTGTATTGTTGGTGGGCCATGCTCAAAACTAAGCTAAGATATACTGCTACTAGCTCCTCCTGCTCAACAGTCCCGGTCCTAAGCTGGCTAGCATGTGACTAACACAAACACAAGAAAAGCTATATGTCACACTCAACTCATCACTTCAGAGCAAGAGTCCAAATTTATCTAGTACGTCTATCTGCGAGATCCGGAATAAAAGCATGGTCATCTATGCATGTTCACACATATGAGTAGTACGCTGGAGTGCCCCATTAGCTAGCTACTCCAGTTGCTAGCTAATTTCCTCCAATGTTAGGCAGTCACGTCACCCAAGCTAACCAAATTGGCCAATTAAACACTTACATGTACTCGATTTAGTAAAACAGAAGCCGGAAACCGGTACAATACAACTAAGTATGGCGAAACAGGGTATTGCTGCACATCATTGGTAGCTTTAATGTGAACTATCTTTAACTTCGTTTTGAAAGGAAAACATCTCTTTTTTACATGTATTCGAACTCAACATAGCTAATCACACAGACACGCGCGCAGGGTAGAGAAGTACAATCAAGCTACAGCAACACCAAAAATATTACTTTAATCCCGAGCACAAATGCACCCACGTGAAAAGTAGATTCAGGAAAAAGAAGTAAAAATATTCCAAAAACTGATTTTTTTAAATGGATAAAAATCAGCAAGTAAATTTGGCCACGAAAGGACATCCGTGGAAGTATGTGCCATAAAACCAAAAATGACTGCTCCAAAATGTGTCTTTTGTACAGGCTACCACGGATGCCTTTTCAAGATGAAATTTTGCAGGATTTAGAAAAATTGTTGATGTTCATCCACAATAAATTTCAGATTTTTTTTCTACTTTTTTCCGGAATTTCTTGTCCATACTAGTATATGTGGGCTTGGAAGCAGACAATTAATCCGTGTCCCAGCAATACGTCCAAGTATAGCTGGATTGGAATTAGTAGCGGGGGCAGTGCAAGTGTGGTAGTTGGCCATAAACAAAAGGAGTTGTAAACAAGCATGGATGAATGATGCATGTGACTGAGGAGACGCATGCATGCAGCCGTCCGTTGATGTGTGTTTCTTTCAGTGGTTTGCAGAGACAGAAAAAATAAACAAGCATGCGTGGGTGAAAGATGCATGTGGTGAGCTAGCTCGGCGACGCATCCATGGCAGAGAGTTCATGGTTGAGTAGTTGAGTACGGAGGGAAATATCCTGTGACTGCCAGACCGCTGATCCTGGGCGGCAGGCGGCGTCAGGAGATATCTGGGCGGCCACATCGTGTTGGACCCTGATATGGCAGTCGAGTGGCTGGCATTGCATGGCGTACGTACATCCTCTCTTTTCATTGCGTGTTGCTTGCACCTTTCCCTTGGTTGAGTTGTTTCCTGGTCTCTTTTTTTCTTGGGCGCGTCTACTGGGCGGCCGGCTGCTCAGTAGGGCAATCCAGCGGCCGGTCAAATAAGGTAAGTACTTGTCCCTTTCATGTTTAGAAAAAGGAAACGAAGGAAATGGCCACCCGTCCCATTATTTGGGCAGCCGCTGCATGCATGCGTCTAGTGCTTGCATGCCGATACATTAATGTTTCTCCTGTTCGTCTCTTGTGCATTAATTTTTGGTTTTCATAATTATAAAAGACATATCTTCTAAACCGCGTGTCGAAATTCAGATCTATTTTCACGGTTGAAACCCTCACGACGTGCTCTTCAAAAGTAGATCCCGCATGGGGATGTTTTGACGAACTTGTCTTCCTATCAACTAAACATCAATATGTGTGCAACTAGACTACATGCTGCGCCAACTGAGCATATGTGTGTGCCAATAGTCCTTCTGCCAACTAAACATCAATGTGTGTGCAATTAGACTACATTCCCGCGCCAACTGAGCATATGTGTGTGCCAATAGTCCTGCCAACTAAACATCAATGTGTGTGCGACTAGACTACATTGCCGCGCCAACTGAGCATATGTGTGTAACTAGTCCTGTCAACTAAATATCAATGTGTGTGCAATTAGACTACATTGCCGTGTCAATTGCGCATATGTGTGTGCAACTAGTGTCCTGCCAACTAAACATCAATATGTGTGCAACTAGACTAAATTACAAGCTAACTGAGCATCACTAGTAGAAAAAGGGCCATTTGTCCCGGTTCATAAGGCCCATCTGTCCCGGTTGGGGAATCGGGACTAAAGGGTCGTTACTAATGCGTAGGCCTTTAGTCCCGGTTCTTATACTAACCGAGACAGATGGTCCTCCACGTGGCCGGTGCTGCGAGCCCAGGCAGGAGGCCCTTTAGTCCCGGTTGGTGGCACCAACCGGGACCAATAGGCATCCACGCATCAGCTGTTAAGGGTCTAGGGTTTTTGTTTTTTTTCTGAAAGGGGGTGGATTTGGGGGTTTTGTATGGTTAATTAAGGTGTTTCATATATTGTGTTAGGTAGCTAATTAATTAATAGAGAGAAGTGTCCTCTCTTATCTCCGTGCTTGGTCGACGCTACGTACTATACATAGAGAGGCCCTCGACACGCTAGCTAGTAAGAAAATGAAGGAAACCATTAAGTATAGAAGTTCGTCATGCATACCGAGAGAAGTGATCGACCTCTCCTTCTCCGAGAGATTGGTCGAACAACAAGTTTTCGTATTATCTATCCAACGGTACTGGCTACATACATATACAATATGTAAGATCTCTTACAATCCCCTAGCATTTGAACTCAACTTCCACATGGTAATCTCCGGCTTTATTGATGACGTGGTCAAGAAAGAATCCCGCCAATTCCTCTTGAATTGCTTTCATGCGATCTTGTGGTAGGAGTTCATTCCGCATCTGCCACGTCTAATTTGAAGAAGGGGTTTAATACATATATATGAATGAAACTCAACAGAAATGATGGTGTAATAAAATGAAATTGTGAATATTATTGCTTATGCACTTCATATTGTCTTTTAGAGTAGCCCCGCCTATTTTTCAAAGTCGCGTTGTAGATGAACTCGCACACGTAGTATCCACAGTAATCATTCCCTTGTTCCTGCCATAAGCACTTTACGAGAAATAGAGGTCAATCAAACTGATAATGAAGCATTATAAATGGCATTGATGAAAGTAGCTAGAATCAACGGGAGATGCGCGCAACTAGCTAGCTAGTAGTACTTACTTTCGGGTATCTATATTGCAGCTCCTTCGGCAGTCCTGGAGCTTCTGCGGTGAACTGTTTCCAAACTCTGCAAGACAAAGAAAAGAATTATTATTTGAGATATCAGGAAATGAACAAAAAGTTGCCGATATGGTGCGATAATGATCGATTGAACTTACTTGTTAAGAATTTTAGTCATGTCTGCATAAGTCTCGGGATCTTTTCGTCTCGAGTCTAAGACGGTTACTAGTCCCCGCTCAAGCTTAATCTCCAGAAGAATATAGTGGAAACTGCGCACGCATGCATAACTCATCAATTACATTACTATAACCTCGCTCGAGTAATAAGGGAAACCGAATATGCACACGACAGTAACACTCACTTGAAGTTGTAAGGAAAGAGTATTAATCTTTGTTTTGATTTATTAACAATGATTTGAGCAAGTTGGCCTCGGCCTCTTCGGCGTTCTTTGTAACCTGAAATTCATCTATGAGATTTGTGTTAATGAACCCAATATCATACAATTATGTTTTTCTGCACTCGACGATCTTCAATCTGCATAATATAGTGAGGATAATTATAAATACATGCAATGAAAGAGCTGAGCTATATATAGAGACTTAATGACAGAAGTAGTACTTACAGACAGTAGCAAGTGACCGTTAATTTATCGAGGGCCTTTTGATTGAAGAACTGGAAGAACTCCTCAAATGGAACATGCAACAGATCAGTTCCAACGAGGTCGTGCTCCTCTTTAATTCTCAGATACAAAGTATTCGTCCTCCCAGACTCTCTGCAGGTTTTCATGTACCAATTATGGAATCTTCGCATCATCGTTGTTCGAGATTTTTCATCTTTGACGAGAGGCTTCCCGTACTCGTATCTGTGTTCGTCCACCTCCAAGAAATCATAATGTACATCGTCGGGCAGGTAATCTCCAAGATTGCTATAACCGGGCACCATCCCCGGAGCATTAGCGACGATGTCGCTAGACACATTGAGCGGGGGGCACGATTGGTTTGCTTGTTCGCCGAGCTGGGCAATTTTTTTCCCAGCTGCTCGTTCTTTTAACCTTTGATCACTGACAGTACTTCCCGACCGCTCCGCTTCGAGATATGCCTTTTCAGTAATGCGCTCATAGTTGGTTTTCGGCGGAGACTTTGGTGGTTTCCTCAGGGCATCGATAGTGCGCTTTGCTTTCACCAGATCTACCTTCTCCTCCGGAGGTGGATGTCTCTTTGCTTTCAACCCTTCAAAGAAGTCCTTCACTTCGGTCCGCACGATCTTCGCGTTTTCCTCCGCGGTCCTCTCATACGGTAACTTCTCTAGAGGCTTGAGAGGTGGACCGTATCTGTATTGCCTCCCGCCTCTGGCTGTACTGCTAGACGCCGGAGCAGACGGAGCGGCTGCGGCTGTCTTCTTTGGTGCTTGCTTACGAGGCGAAGGAGAAGGACTACGACGCGCCGGAGCAGCCGGGGCAGCGGCGGGTCTCTTCCGCCCTTGCTGGCGAGGCGGAGAAGGAGGAGGCTGGTGGCTGCTCGGGCGCGCCGGCGCAGGCGGGAAAGGAGGCGGAGTGCCGCCACGCGTCGGAGAAGGAGGCTGAGTGCCCTGATCGTCACTCACCGGAGGAGGAGGCGGTGAAGGAGGCGGAGTGCCCTGACTCGCCGGAGGAGGAGGAGGAGGCGGAGGCATCCAGTTCGGAAGGTTGATGAGCTCCTTTCGCCGTAGGCATGGAGTCTTCAGACAAGAACCCAGCCGAGTCTCCCCTTCACCCGTAGGGTGGTCAAGCTGGAGGTCCTGAAATCGTTCTGTGATTTCATCCACCATCACCCTAGCATATCCT
This sequence comes from Triticum aestivum, assembly GCF_018294505.1. Taxonomy (NCBI): domain Eukaryota; kingdom Viridiplantae; phylum Streptophyta; class Magnoliopsida; order Poales; family Poaceae; genus Triticum; species Triticum aestivum. Next base: position 447,767,383 of record NC_057808.1, on the reverse strand, counting down.
TCTGGAATCGACCGACAGTGAAAAGTTGCGCCAGGTTCAGGAGGTGCAACAGAGCCAACAGCCGCCTTGACTTTCAATTCCATCCACTACGTCATAAGGTGGCAAAGCTGAGGCTCCGTGATAGCATCTACGGGGTAGCTAGCAGGAGCCGTGAAGACAGGCTCCTAAAGCAGCTCCGTGGAAGCCACGCTGCTTCTCCGCTGAGATGGCGGGGTAGCTTCAGGTGTAGCTTCGGCAGGTCGCGTGCTGCGAACCGCCTCTCATTCCTCTAGCGCTTGTACCCTTGCGTGCAGCGTCAGTAGTTGGGTCAACTCCTTTTTCTTCTTCCTCTCCCGGCGTTTGTAACCGCCTGCGTCGGGAAATCCAGCCTTCCACGAAAGGGAGCTTGGCGTGCCTCGTATCCGTCCGGGGTGCTCAGGATTCCCGAGGGCCTCTGTGAGCTCGTCGTTCTCTCTGTCCGGAACGAACGTCCCTTGCTGCGCCTTTTCGATATACTCCTGAAGCTTCTCGATGGGTGTGTTCAGCTGCTCGTCGGTCCAAACGCACTTCCCTGTTACAGGGTCCAATTTTCCCCCAACCCCGAAGAACCAAGTCCTGCAACAGTCTGGCCAACGTCGCGTCGCTGGTTCAATCCCTTTATAAGTGAGGTCATTCTCAGCCTTGTCCCACAACGGCCGGGTTTTCAGGTAGCCACCTGACCCCGTGCGATGGTGATGCTTCTTCTTTGCAGCAATTTTCTTGTTTGTCGCTGACATCTTCGCTGCTCTCTCAGATTTCTTTTTGGTGCCAAATTCGGGCCACTGATTTTTGATGAGAAAACTTCGTGAACATTTTTCTAAGTTTATGAACTTTTTGAAAATGTACTAACCTTTTCAAAGCCGTCAATTGTTTCAAAGGCACAAACTTTCTAAAATTCACGAACTTTTTCTCAAATTAGCATAATATATTTTCAATTTCATAAACTTTTTCAAAATCCATGAAAATTTCAAATCCGTGAACTTTTTTGAACTCGCAAACTTTTTTCAAAACATTCAGCCCGGTTTTGTGAATGAACGAACGAATGAGTCCACGTGAACGAACGAAACAAATAGTCCATCTGAACGAACATAACATGTGCGAATGAGTGGGCTTTGTGAATGCAACCCACTTAGGCTTGCCTGTGGTGGCTAATTGATTGTGATAATGACAAGTACTATCATGCTGAGATGAAGACAATTAAACAACAATACGGTTATGTGTATTCTTGGTGGGCCAAGCTCTAAACTAAGCTAAGATATACTGCTAGCTCCTCCTGCTGAACAATCTCAGTCCTAAGATGGCTAGCATGTGACTAACAAAGACACAAGAAAAGCGATACGGCACGATCAACTCATCGTTTCAGAGGAAGAGCCCAAGTTTATCAGTAAGTCTATCAGCAATATCTGGAACAAACATCTACCTATCCGTACATGTCACACATCTATGAGTAGTAGGAGTACCCAATTACTCCCTCCGTCTATAAAAGCGTTTTGACACTAATGTAGTGTAAAAAAGTTCTTATATTATGGTCGGAGGGTACTAGTGTAAAAAACGTTCTTATATTATTGGGACGGAAGGAGTAGCTAGCTAGTTACTCTAGTGGCTAGCCAATCTCCTCCAATCTTAGGCAGGCACATCACCCAAACTAACTAACTTGGCTAATTAAGCACTCAATGTACTCAATAATTCCCTCCGACTAGCGTATACCTACTAATGCAAGTCATGGTTGTGTGCATCAATTGATGCAAACGTCTGACCTTTTCCTTCAAATAGAAAAAGAAAACCTAGCTAGCAAAGCACACTAATTAATACCCACCTATATATAATCGGCTCAATTTGTTTGTTTCTTTCAGACGTCTATGTTGACAAAGAGAAATGCTAGACATTTTGTTACGGACTCACGTGTGAAGTTGTGGTTGGAGAAGATTAGGGAAGAGAGGTCCCACCAGCTGAAATCATGGGTATTGGTTGGCCAGAGAGGAATCCGTAGAACCATTCCGTATCAGATCTCCGTAAGTATAGGATTTTCGGTTGACAAAATATGGTGGAATAAGCATGGCACATTTTCTCCGAACTCTCTTTAAACTTCTTCTATACATATACTCCACTTAAAGGTGCATTGTTCACAGTGTACTATATGTGTACTCTCGCCTTACTAAAATTAGAGCCAACTAGAAATCCAACCGATCTTGGCCAAACAATACCACATGTAATGTGTGTCATGACTTCTATTCTTATGTATTTAACCCCCTCTCGATGAAGAGTCCGATTCCTTCCATACATTCTTAGAAGTTTTGGTCTAATTCATTTGTTTCCTTGAGACCATTTATGAGTCTTGCTAGGGCTTGACCAAACAAGACTCTAATAAGCATGGCGCCTTTTGTTCGAACTCCTTTTTAACTTCCTAAAATATCACATGTGGCGTGCTAGTAGGGCCGTATGCACCATCGATTTACTAAAACCGGTACCATACAACCAAGTTTGATGAAACCGGGTCTAATTACCCCCCCCCCCCCCCCATCTGTCTGTGCGTGTGTGTGTCTAGTCACCTGTACTTGCAAGTAGCAGGGCAGTCCAACTGTGGCACATGCATAGATGGATGATGCATGTGATGAGCTAGCTCACCGACGCAAGCATGCACACTATGGAGGAACGTCGTCGCCTCACTTGATTGTAAACAAACAGTACGCATGCATGTGCCCGCCGAACCGTCCGTTGATTTCTCTTCCACACTCGGCAATCGGCAGGCGGCAGGCGGCGTCAGGAGATATCTTGGAGGCCCCGTCCTGTCTGACCAAATGGTTCTTGGTAGAGTATACTTATTTTTTAGCCGCCTCACAAATTCCAAAACCATGCATATCTCTGTCTATCTAAAAAAAGGGTATGCCGATTTTTCTTGAACACATACAAAAAAGGCTATGTTCTATTTGTACAAAGTTGAGTCATCTATTTTGGAACGGAAAGAGTATATATAAACCAAATGTGGCTATGTTCTATATTACAACTGTTACAGTGATTGGCTATTTTGGGGACCGTTCATCCACTGCGATCAAACGGTAGAGAAATAGGAGTTACAAGGAGTTACGGGACTAAAATTACACGAAATTACAAATAATAGTGGGACCATTACAAAATTATGGTGGGGCTACTTATTATCTAAAAGGGTAAATCCGTCCAATATCAGTAAGCCGATACATGTTATGTTCGCTCCCCTCGTTGCCCTATCTGTTCGAAGCAGCTTGGTAGGATAGGGCGGTGCCACCGATGACTCAGGCGGCGGCGGCGGCTGAGGGGTCGGCGAGGATGGCCGCTCGGGCGAGGAGGCGGAGCCGATGACCCCGGCGGCGGCGGCGGAGGGGTCCCAGGGGCTGGAGGACAAACATCTAATGCGGTCGCGGCTTCTCGCCGTCAAGAGCTAGATCGAGCGCACGACGGTGGTAACCGTCCAAAGGAAGAGGAAGAGCAACCTGCACCAGTTCGGCGGCCGTAGCCGTCCAAGAGGCAGTTAACCGCCAAGGCATCTCTAGTTCTCATACAGCGCGGGTTTGACGGCCACTCCGGGACCGGTCGTCCCAGCGATAGGTGGAGGAGTTCAGCTAAAGGAGCCGGAGTACAGAGGTATATCTCCCCCTTCTCAATGCTCTTGATTAGAGTCAGTAGGTAGTGATTAGAGTCCGTATGGATTCAGAACCTACGTGCTGTGAAAAACAATTACAATTGGAGATTCAGAGTTCAGACACTGTTCTTCTAATTATGCATTGGACTATAGCCATTTCCCCACAGTGGCTCATCCATTATTGGATAACCACCATGTAGCTTGTTTACTTTAGATGACCCTCTTGCTGATTTCAATTGTTCTCTATACTGAAGCTTCAAAATGGGACTAATCTGTATTGGTGAATGTAAGATTCAGAAAAAGTGAATATCAAGTTGTTGGTGATTGCAAAAATCTGAAAGAAACGACTTTGATTTCTTCTAGTGAATGAAATTGTTGAGGTTGTTGTTGGTTTGTAATCTGAGTAGTTCCCTGCGTGATTCATGATGCACTTTGGTTTACAAGTCTCATGCTACTGACAAACTTTTACACTTCATACATGCTACTTGACTGCAGCAACAGGCCAAACAACTGATGAACTTGTGACCTCAGTGTTTACACGAGGGAATAAACAACTCACAAGCTGGCTGAGTTTCTTATACATGCATTTCTCCTAGGTGATAGCTGCTGATCGTAGGTATGAAAAAAGATAGCTGCTGTCAAGAACTCCAATGGCATTAACATAGCCACGTTGATGAAGCGCTCGACAGAGAACCGCGGGATCAAGGGCTCCCACGGAGCTAACGCCGTCGACCCGACCTCGCTGCTCACGGAAGATTGCGACGTGCTCCTCCCGGCAGCTCTGGGAGGAGTGATAAACAAGTAATCTTCTTTTTCCTCGTCCCACCTCACCCCATCCTATCTTCTATCAGATTACTGCTCTGAAGCTCAGTTAAAGTATCCTCCTGGCTGTTTTTTTTTTCTGTATCTGAAAACATTTTTGTTAATAAAAAGTCCGCTCGATTGTCTTCTTCTCCTAGGGACAATGCTGATGCCATCAAAGCAGAGTACATCATAGAGGCTTCTAACCACCCAATAGACCCCGAGGCCGACGAGGCAAGAACACCAACATTTTGCCACAAAACTAAGCTGCATTTGTTGACACATTTCACACATTGACTGAGAGTAGAGAAATGTACATGTTCGTGGTGCAGATCCTGGCAAAGAAGGGCGTGCTGATCCTACCGGACATCCTGGCCAACTCCGGCGGAGTGGTGAGCTACTCCGAGTGGGTGCAGAACATCCAGGGGTTCATGTGGGACGAGGAGAAGGTGAATCGGGAGCTCAAGACGTACATGACCCGTGCCTCAAACATAGTTCTGATTATTTAGCCAGTGTATGGGGCCGTATAGAAGGGACAATAATTATGTATAGTATATCTTCGAAAACCAGAATTGGCTCAATTTGAAAGAATACCTGCTTTATATGAATTTCTTGCCCGCTTTGCACGCATGGCTACAAGTGCATTACCATGCCTCAGCCATAATCATCCTTGACAAATATGGTAGTCGCCTTTAGTATGGAACAGAAGAAGCATGCACAACCTATTTTGCCAATGAGCAAGTTTAGCATCTGTTTGTACATTGCTGATCTTATGATGGTTCTTATTGTTGTCCTAGCTGTTTAGTTAGTAAGCAGAACTCCTTTAGAGTAAAGCTTGCTGGGACATCTGTTTTAGTATTGTTACCCAACAGAGTTGGGCACAGATTTATTACTTGGAAATTTGTTAGCTCCATGTATTGCATTAGTCTCGATGCAACACAAGCTGCAATGTACCAACTCTTGTTGACATGCCTTTATCAAAAATGGTACATGGTATTCCTGATGCTATTATTTCTTATATTCTGCAGGAGAGGCTGGCATTTGACAATACGATTGTGTGTGTGCGTTGACGGCTGCTGCTGCAGCCTGTAGTTTTTCTTGTGGAGTCGACCGTAGTAAGGCATCAAACTAGCTGAATTATTGATTCTGTTCCTTTTGTTGGGAGGTAATAATCTCACACTCAACTCGTGATTAGTAGTGTAACCATGATATTTACATCATTGCTCATTACCCTGTGTCAGCCACGATATTTACATGCTATGGTTTTTATTCCTTAAATGGTTATAAACATTCTTTTCTTTCACAAAAAATGCTTCTCTCATTACCCTGTGTCAGCCATAGTCATCGCCGACTTAAACCAGAACTATATAATTAGGCTGTGTTTGGCGCCGTATAGAATGGGGAGCATGCATTTGTAAGTAGTTACTTCTGGTACTGTTTTAAAAATCAGGATTCTCTGATGCAGATAGGTTCGGATCAGTTGGTGCAAATGATAGAAGTCAAACATGCAGCTCATTACCTGGTTTAAAACCTATGAGAAGTCAGGCCAAACTATGCCCCTGACAAGAGACCATTAATGCAGCACATATGTATCATCACTTATTATGACAAGTGGCACAATAGCAACACAAGTGTGTGGTGTTTGGATGGACACTAAGTGTCACACATTTGGATGGACAGTAAGTATCACACATTCGCAATGCAAAACATAATAGTAGAAATAATATGCAAAAACATCAGAACATAAGTGTAGTCTTTAATTCAAAGAACATGCTACGAAGAACAATCATGTGGAACTGCCCTTGAAGTGACACTCCGTGTAGCCCATTCATGGTTGTACGAATGGGCTAGACACCACGCTTGATAGTCTGCGATTGCGTCCATTAACCTCACTTGTTTAGCAATAGTCTTGGTGTCAAATTATTGTTTGACTGGATTACTAGAAGTGGCATTCTTCCTCGGGTGTCCACGTTTACGCTTTGGGGAACCAGATGTGTCTGGTTTGTTTGTAACATCAGGGTTGATGATGATCGTGACGTCGTCATCTGCACCTTTTCGTTCTTCTGGAATGCTTGTTTCGTACTTGTCCGTTTATAGAGGAAATAGTGGTGTGTTACATGCAATAATGAAAGGTAGGAACTACATGACATGAAATGCTAGTTGTGTAGAACTCACCGTTATAGGATTCTTGTATGATTTTTTCCGAAGCTTGTAGCAATCTGAACGCAGCAGGCTTGAAAATATTTTCCAGTTGAAAATATGTGTTTGTGCCTGAATTAGATAGCGACGCATAACTGTGATGTAAAGTTGAAGTTAAGTATTGTTGTGTAGGTGAGGAATCATATAGCTGGATATACATACCCGTCCTCTGTTGTGGTATGTTCGTATAGCAAGTGGTTTTCCACTGGCTAGCAGCACCAACATAATACGCCGGAGAGACACTGACTTCATCTGTGTTAGCCCTCCAAGACCAGTTTTACTGCTGACGACCTTTTGGTGGTCAGGAACTAATCTGTCGATCGTGTCCGCGAACCTTGAAGGTGAGCACGATAACCTCATATTTGCATGTTTCACACTGAGTTCCTCCAAAAAAGCCTGAAATATGTGTAATGGGTAAAAGAACTATGTGTTTTCAAAGATTTTAACCTAACTGGGATTAACATACCTGATTGGTTACGTCTGGTAGTGGTAATTCTGTGTCAGCATAACTATTGGATGAACTAGCCATTCCTGGAAAATATGCACAAAGATAGACTGGATCAATTCATTCGAATGCAGATTGTGATGGTTTCTTTGTGACTGTTGACTAAGATCAGGCGTTCTCACCGTCTTGCGAATGGGTGGATGAAGAGGAAGCAGTACCGTTGTATCGCACAGGCTAGGTGGGTGGTGGCACAGGCCAAGCGGCGGCGAGTCAGGCCCTGTTGACGTACGGTTGTTGCTGGGCGCTCCGATTTTTATTGTCCAGCTGTGCTAATTCATGTACCTGCGGGCGGTACCTAGGACGCCAAATAAATGAACATTCCAACATAATCATGTATGAGCCTATTTAAACAAACTTACCGATATTCTTGGTTTTTATTTCTATATGCTGGCGCGAGTCGTTGCAAGATGGCATGGCTGAGAGAGTTAGCGCCGGTGACGAGCAGAGAGGCGGATCACGATGCTGTGGACGGAGCAAAATTCAGAGAAAAACCCATAAGATCTCATGATGGGTTCATGCAGAGAAGAAGCGGAACCCATTCTTTCGTTTGAAATCATCTCATGCGTTGCCTTAGTTCTAACTGATGATAAGAGCCGGCATTCTCACCTTAAATCCAACGTGTGGACGAAGAACAAGCAGTGACGTCGTATTCCGCACGGCAGATGGGCGGTCGGCGGCAGCTCCGTTCCCGTGGGTGAGGACGGCGGCTCCGATACAGCCGGTGAACAGGTCGGCGGCGTTCGATGGGACTGGCCTCGGAGGAGAAGGTCGCGTGTGAATCGGAGGTGATCAGAGGTTGTTGTAGATAATGGGGGAGGTGGGAGCGGAGCATGAGAATATTTGGGAAGGGGCGATAGATACGCACGTGATATAAGATTGATTGCTCCTTTAAAATCGGAAAGATTGATTGACGAAACACCAAATTTTCTGGCACGTCTGTTTCTCGCCTGCGCGCGGGCTTTGGCCAAAATAATTGTATGGTAACTTCCAACTTTATCTTACTGGGCCCATGACCCTTTCGTTAATCTACAAAATACGTACGTGTTCAAGTATTTGTAACACTCGTATGATCAGAATTGACATTTCGTTCCAAACCAGTGAAGAACAAAATGGTACGCTTAGGAAAAGATTGGTTACCACCCGCATGGATCCGCCAATAGCACTTCAATTACTCCTCGTCTGTACCCGTGATGCTGAGCCCGAACGAGTAAGGCCGGTCGTTGTGGGCCATCCGCTACAGGTAGTACTACGATCATGGCTCTTTACGTCTAGTACCCTGGGTCATCCGGATACATCACTACCACCATGAGTCATCTGATACTACCAGTAGCACTATCGATCCTCGAATCCCTTTTAGCACAATGGGTCATCAGGAAATGCTAACACCACGAGCAGTCCGCAACGAGTTAAGACGGATTCTCACGACAACAGGTGGCTATCAGCACTATGTGTATTCCGAACCCAAAACTATGTTCACATGGTGCCCAGCTGGGCGGTCCCGCCAATAGCACTTCAAGTGCTCCTCGTCTCGACCCCGACTACCGGTAGTTATCGGTGATTCGGACTTGGACTATCTGTAATGCTGAGTTTGAATGAGTAAGGCCGGTCGTTGTGGGCCATCCGCTACAGGCAGTACTACGATCATGGCTCTTTACGTCTAGTACCACGGTTCATCCGGATACATCACTACCACCATGTGTCGTCTGATAGTACCAGTACCACTGTTGATCCTCGGATCCCTTTTAGCACAATGGGTCATAAGGAAATGCTAACACCACGAGCCGTCCCCAACGAGCTAAGACGGATTCTCACGACAACAGTTGGCTATCAGCACTATGTGTATTCCGAACCCAAAACTATGTTCACATGGTGCCCAGCTGGGCGGTCCCACCAATAACACTTCAAGTGCTCCTCGTCTCGACCTCGACTACCGGTAGTTACCGGTGATTCGGACTTGGACTATCCGTAATGTTGAGTTCAAATGAGTAAGGCCGGTCGTTGTGGGCCATCCGCTACATGTAGTACTACAATCATGGCTCTTTACGTCTAGTACCACGGGTCATCCGGATACATCACTACCACCATGAGTCGTCTGATACTACCAGTACCACTATTGATCCTCGGATCCCTTTTAGCACAATGGGTCATCAGGAAATGCTAACACCACAAGCCGTCCCCAACGAGCTAAGACAGATTATCACGACAACGATTGGCTATCAGCACTATGTGTATTCCGAACCCAAAACTATGTTCACATGGTGCCCAGCTAGGCGGTCCCACCAATAACACTTCAAGTGCTCCTCATCTCGACCCCGACTACCGGTAGTTATCGGTGATTCGGACTTGGACTATCCGTAATGCTGAGTTTGAATGAGTAAGGCTGGTCGTTGTGGGCCATCCGCTACAGGTAGTACTACGATCATGGCTCTTTACGTCTACTACTACGGGTCATCTAGTACCGAGACCCTGATTAGTGATACATGACGTGTGATGCCTGTACTAGTAGTTTGGCTCTGCTTATGATCATAGTGGGTCCGAACGACTAAGATCGGTACTAGTTGGCCCCGACGAGTATGATCATGCGGACACATCAGTAGCACCATGTGTCCTCTAATTTTACTACTACCACCAGTATGGGCAGTCCGAACCCAAAACTACATTGACATGGCGACGACCAGGTGGGCTGTCCCACTACAATTTCAAGCTTTAGAGCTGAATTATTGTCCCAAGTAGTGTTTACATTATTTTCGAACCAACAATCACTTCATTCAAGTGACAATTGTGAGACTATGTTTACAATAATAGGCTTTCAACTTTGAGTTGTTGCTCAATTTTTAGATGAAAGGTTCCTTTGATGCCCGCACAATAAATTGTGGCTTTTACTATTTTTGTATTGCATATGCCGCACTAGTCCAAACAAGTGTTATGTTCATAACGTCAATTAAACGACCAGTTTTACTAAGAATGTCACTACATTTTGGATTTCCTTTCCTTTAGCTATTTATACAGGAACGAATGAATCAAGTTTCTACCGAAACAGAACTATAGAATCAGTTCTTCTAGTTAAGCATTGGGGAGCTGATAGGATGCAAATTTGCGCAGGCACATTTCATGAGACAAGCAAAGAGTATTAGCTAACATTTTGGGTACAATTTGTCAAAATGCATATTTTCCATCATATAGTTGTACATGTACCTGGGTATAACCAATCAGATAGCACATTGGTTGAATCAGTTTCGGAGTTCAGGGTCAGTACATGACAAGCAAGTACTGAAATGATCACCTATCAACAAGCTTAGGATAGGCCCAAACATGTAGTCTCCAGTGCTCCTTCTGTACAAGCATTTCAGGCGACAACAATGTTCGTTGGCATAAAAAATGAGCAGGAGGACTCGACCAACTCCATTTGAAATAGTGCTACATAAGGGCACGCTAACTGAAACTGATTTTCAGCAATGGTGAACAACAAGACCAATTCCACAAATAATGTACAGAAGTAGTAGAGCAAGCACAACACAATGTCACTAATAAACATATAAATGGGAGCCTTCTTCATAGAATGCAGACCTTGGTCGCAATCAGTCATGATACATATGATAGGGTACGTACTCTGATTACATAGCATCCTAATTAATCCATCACACTCTACACGTTTTTTGCGGGTACACTCTACAAGTTATAACAAAGATAGTTACTAGAATTGCAAGTAAGGAAATGCAGCTGTCTTCTCTTCCTTGCTGAAGCCTTTGTCCATTCAAAAGCTCCCACATATCCTTTTTCTTCACATGGCAACCATGTTTCAGAGAAAGCAGAGGAGGTTCAGGATAGCGGCACACAAATTTCCTTGCTGGAACCTAAACATTACATAGCAGGTTCACAAATTTACTACTCGTATTGTGGCACACAACTCCAAAACAGCAGCTTCGTAAGCTCATGATTTAGATGTTGTGTAAATTAAGCATGACAGGTCAATTCTGAACTACATATGGCAATCTCACTTTTAGGAAAGGAGGATCATCATACACATATATAGCTCACTTCATCTGGGGCAGGGGCTATGGGAGAGGATTTCACTTGAAACGGAAGCAGTATATACCTGACTGATGTGAAGCGTTATGTATTCACAAGAGTCTAGAAGATGTGCTCAACCAACTGTCACAAAAACAAATAAATTATTATTCGCCTAAATTGGTACAAGGAATGTACAGGTGCCAAAATATTATCACACCGGCTAAAAGATGACAAAAAAGTCTTGTTAAGATATGTCAAAAATTATTCACTGGAGAGAGGAAGACTTGAATCACTAGTAGAAAACAGGGCTTAGGTCACAGGGCAGTTTTCACATTAGCCCCGGTTCAGTCACGAACCGGGACTAATGTGAGCATTGGTCCCGGTTCGTGAGCCCAGGGAGCCGGCCGGGGCCTCGTGGGCATTGGTCCCGGTTCGTATGGACCCTTTGGTCCCGGTTGGTGGTACAAACCGGGACCAATGGGCCACGCTCCTGGCCCACCACCCTTTAGTCCCGGTTCATACCACAAAACGGGACTAAAGGGCTGGTCCTAGTTGCGGCGAGTGTTTAGTCACACCTCGCCAACCGAAGGGGGCTCACACCAGTTTATAAGCCCGTCCCTCTCTGCCTTTTAAAGTGAAAATAGATGCCCTTATACAGGGAATTTGACCTAAATTCACAGTAAATTTCATAGAAATTTATTATGAATTTAGGTTGAATTTTCTCTATAAGCGCATCTATTTTCATTTTTTTTATATTTATAAAATAAATAAAACTAAATAAACCTTAATAAAATAAAATAAAATAAACTATAGTAACTACAATAAATAAACCTTAATAAATTAAGTAAAAATAGCAGCAGTAAAATAAATAAAAATAGCAGCAGTAAAATAAATAAAAATAAAATGCGTTTGGAAGAGATTGTCCGTTTTGTACACGAAGTACATCTAGTTTATGCTGTAACCCTCTCAACTTTCTTGCACATGCTATGTGGATGAAATGATGATATCATGCCAACTTTCAACCTTTTCAGAGTTCATTTGAAATGCTTTTGAATTTTAGGGTCTTATAGCTCAAAATAATTAGTAAATGCATGAAAAATAACAAATGAAGTCAGAAAGGATTGACAAATGATGATGTGGCTTTGAATGGTGCATTTTGAACACACACAAAGTCAGGAGTTCAAATAAGGTTTAAAAAATGAAATCCCTTTGTAACAAACGAGTTTCCGGATGAAATCCTGATACTTTGAAAGAGATTGTCCGTTTTGTACACGAAGTGCATCCAGTTTTTGCCGTAACCCTCTCAACTTTCTTGCATATGCTATGTGGATGAAATGATGATATCATGCCAACTTTCAACCTTTTCAGAGTTCATTTGAAATGCTTTTCAATTTTAGGGTCTTATAGCTCAAAATAATTAGTAAATGCATGAAAAATAACAAATGAAGTCAGAAAGGATTGAAAAATGATGATGTGGCTTTGAATGGTGCATTTTGAACACACAAAAAGTCAGGAGTTCAAATAAGGTTTAAAAAATGAAATCCCTTTGTAACAGACGAGTTTCCGGATGAAATCCTGATACTTTGAAAGAGATTGTCCGTTTTGTACACGAAGTGCATCCAGTTTTTGCCGTAACCCTCTCAACTTTCTTGCACATGCTATGTGGATGAAATGATGATATCATGCCAACTTTCAACCTTTTCAGAGTTCATTTGAAATGCTTTTCAATTTTAGGGTCTTATAGCTCAAAATAATTAGTAAATGCATGAAAAATAACAAATGAAGTCAGAAAGGATTGAAAAATGATGATGTGGCTTTGAATGTGCATTTTGAACACACAAAAAGTCAGGAGTTCAAATAAGTTTAAAAAATGAAATCCCTTTGTAACAGACGAGTTTCCGGATGAAATCCTGATACTTTGAAAGAGATTGTCCGTTTTGTACACGAAGTGCATCCAGTTTTTGCCGTAACCCTCTCAACTTTCTTGCACATGCTATGTGGATGAAATGATGATACCATGCCAACTTTCAACCTTTTCAGAGTTCATTTGAAATGCTTTTCAATTTTAGGGTCTTATAGCTCAAAATAATTAGTAAATGCATGAAAAATAACAAATGAAGTCAGAAAGGATTGAAAAATGATGATGTGGCTTTGAATGGTGCATTTTGAACACACAAAAAGTCAGGAGTTCAAATAAGTTTAAAAAATGAAATCCCTTTGTAACAGACGAGTTTCCGGATGAAATCCTGATACTTTGAAAGAGATTGTCCGTTTTGTACACGAAGTGCATCCAGTTTTTGCCGTAACCCTCTCAACTTTCTTGCACATGCTATGTGGATGAAATGATGATATCATGCCAACTTTCAACCTTTTCAGAGTTCATTTGAAATGCTTTTCAATTTAGGGTCTTATAGCTCAAAATAATTAGTAAATGCATGAAAATAACAAATGAAGTCAGAAAGGATTGAAAAATGATGATGTGGCTTTGAATGGTGCATTTTGAACACACAAAAAGTCAGGAGTTCAAATAAGTTTTAAAAAATGAAATCCCTTTGTAACAGACGAGTTTCCGGATGAAATCCTGATACTTTGAAAGAGATTGTCCGTTTTGTACACGAAGTGCATTCAGTTTTTGCCGTAACCCTCTCAACTTTCTTGCACATGCTATGTGGATGAAATGATGATATCATGCCAACTTTCAACCTTTTCAGAGTTCATTTGAAATGCTTTTCAATTTTAGGGTCTTATAGCTCAAAATAATTAGTAAATGCATGAAAAATAACAAATGAAGTCAGAAAGGATTGAAAATGATGATGTGGCTTTGAATGGTGCATTTTGAACACACAAAAAGTCAGGAGTTCAAATAAGTTTAAAAAAATGAAATCCCTTTGTAACAGACGAGTTTCCGTATGAAATCCTGATACTTTGAAAGAGATTGTCCGTTTTGTACACGAAGTGCATCCAGTTTTTGCCGTAACCCTCTCAACTTTCTTGCACATGCTATGTGGATGAAATGATGATATCATGCCAACTTTCAACCTTTTCAGAGTTCATTTGAAATGCTTTTCAATTTTAGGGTCTTATAGCTCAAAATAATTAGTAAATGCATGAAAAATAACAAATGAAGTCAGAAAGGATTGAAAAATGATGATGTGGCTTTGAATGGTGCATTTTGAACACACAAAAAGTCAGGAGTTCAAATAAGTTTTAAAAAATGAAATCCCTTTGTAACAGACGAGTTTCCGGATGAAATCCTGATACTTTGAAAGAGATTGTCCGTTTTGTACACGAAGTGCATCCAGTTTTTGCCGTAACCCTCTCAACTTTTTTGCACATGCTATGTGGATGAAATGATGATATCATGCCAACTTTCAACCTTTTCAGAGTTCATTTGAAATGCTTTTCAATTTTAGGGTCTTATAGCTCAAAATAATTAGTAAATGCATGAAAAATAACAAATGAAGTCAGAAAGGATTGACAAATGATGATGTGGCTTTGAATGGTGCATTTTGAACACACAAAAAGTCAGGAGTTCAAATAAGTTTTAAAAAATGAAATCCCTTTGTAACAGACGAGTTTCCGGATGAAATCCTGATACTTTGAAAGAGATTGTCCGTTTTGTAACATGCCATTGGTGGCACGAACCGGGACCAATTCCACCCTTTGGTCCCTGTTGGTGCCACGAACCGGTACTAATGAGGCTGTGGCCCCACGAGCACCTTTAGTACCTGTTCGTGGCACGAACCGGTACTAGAGTTTCTTACTAGCTAAGCAGTTTTTTAGTCCCACCTCGCTAGCTGAGAGGCACTAGGAGCGGTTTATAAGCCCTGAGTGCAGAGACGATGAAGAAGAGGCGCAATGCTCACGTTGCTTAGCTTCAAGCCTTGAGGAATAAGGTAGACTGCATCGAGCTATGTGCAGTGCAGTCTACACTATTCCGAAAGGCTTGAAGCAAATCAACGCGCATTGCGCCTCTTTTTATTTTTAATCATTAAAAGCAAAAAGAATTTTCATAAAGAACTTTTTTTGATAGAAACTTTAATAGCAGAAAGAATTATCATAAAGTAAAATAAATAAGTAATTAGAAACAAAATAAAATAAAATAAATAAGTTTTTTGTTGTAAGTAGAAATAAAACAAAATAAATATAGCAAAAAAGAAAATAAAAAACTAAATACAGCAAAAAGAATTTTCATAAAGAACTAATGGCACTAATAGAAAGTTTATATGTTTTCTAAAACTAATGGCACTAACAGACAGTTTATAATTTTGCTGACCTAAAAGCAAAAAGAATTAAAAAATAAAGCAAAAAACAAAAGAAAATAAATAATGCAAAAATTTAAAAAACTGCCACCTATTGGGCCACCACGGCCTGAATACGACTAGAAACCCAACCTGGGCCAGGATTCAGGCCCGCAGAAGGCCCAATAGGCCAACAGACAGCACAGTGTGACATTAGGCCCGTAAGCCTGCATTTGAGAGGAGCTCGAGAGGGCAGCCGCAGTGGAGCTTATAAACCACTCCGAGCCCCTCTCAACTAGCGAGGTGGGACTAAACTTTTGGCCGCGGGCAGCGCAAGGCCTTTGGTTCCGGTTGGTGGCACCAACCGGGACCAATGCCCCCCCTTTAGTCCCGGTTGGTGCCACCAACCGGGACCAAAGCCCTCTGCTTCCCGCCCTTTGCGCTGGTGAAAAGAGGCCTTTAGTCCCGGTTGGTGGCACCAACCGGGACCAAAGGGTGGGTATTGGTTCCGGTTGGAGCCACCAACCGGGACCAAAGCCTTTGCTATATAAGTAGCACTTTGGAAATTTTCTGATTTCCATCGCCAGTGTCCCCCCGCCCGACGACGCCGCGAGCTCGATCTACGCCGCCAGGCTGCCCCGTCGTCGTCGCCGTCGCCCGTGCCCCCGAGCCCACGCCATCGCCCGTCGCCGTCGTCCTCCGCCCCCCGCCGCCGTCGCCGTCGGCCTCCGCCGCGCGCCCCCGAGCCGTCGCCCCGTATACGTCACCGTCGCCGCCCTCCGCCCCCGGCCCGCCGCGGTCGCCGTCGCCCTCCGCCACCCTGTGAGCGCCGCCCCGATCCCCTCCTCCTCCTCCCTGTAATGGCCGCCGCCGCTGCCGCCGCGCCCCCTAGCTAGCTATTAATTTGGATGTGTAGTATTAATTTGGATGTGTAGTTTTATAATTTAGTTGTTGTAATTAGATTTGTATGTGTAGTATTAATTTGGATGTGTAGTTAGATTTGTAATTTAGTTGTATTAATTTGGATGTGTAGTTAGATAATTTAGTTGTTGTAATTTAGATGTATTAATTTAGATGTGTAGTTTAGATTTTTTTGGTGATATTATTATTGAATATGCAAATGTTTGTATGTTCATATGCAAAGAATATATCAATTTTTTCATAGAATTTTTATGATTTTTTCTGTTGTAATTTTGTTCATAGAATTTTTATGATTTTTTTGTTCATAGAAATTGTGTATGATCAAAGTCATTTATGTATGTTCATATTTAGAAGAAAAAGAAGGAGAGAAAAAAGGAAAATAAGAAGAGGAAGAAGGAGAAGAAGAAGAGAAGAAGAGGAGAGGAAGTAGAGGAGAAATAAATAAGAAGATGAAAAAGAAGAAAAAAAGAGTAGAAGAAGAAGAAATAGAGGAGAAGAAGAAGAAATAGAATAATATATTATTCTATTTTTTCTTCTTCTCCTCTATTCCTTCTTCTTCTCCTCTTTTTTTCTTTTTTTTTCTTCGATCTCCTCCTCTATTCCTTTCTTCTTCTCCTCTTTTTTTGCGTCTTCTTCCTCTTCTTATTTTTTATCGGGTATGTCGTTGTCGATATATGTACCCCCCTCCCCGATAACTTTTAGTAAGTACTACCTAGAAAGTGTTTAATAGAATTAGTTAGAAAAATAATAGAACTAGTTAAACTAGCTAGTTTATTTTTAGTAAGTACTACTTTATTCTATTTATAGTAAGGAAATTAATAGAACTAGTTTGTTTTTTTAGTTAAAGCAATTATTCCCGCATCGACGTCGACGATGCCTATCCCGCATCCTCGTCGTCGACTCGGCGGAGGAGGCCGGCTTGATCAGAGGGGCCATGTCCGGGACTGGGCTCCGCCGGGCTGGTTTTGGGAGGTGCTACCTTCCGGTGGGCGTAGGTTGGTGAGGAACCAGCCCGTCGTTGACCCGATCCTTGTTTGGTGGCGCTCGCGTGGGCCAGTGACGGTGCCGAGGCTTCCGGACACCGCGGAGGAGGTACGTCACCGTGTCAGCGAGGAGGACCAGCACGTCCGTCGCTACATGGTTGCGTTGGAGGGCAGGTTCGACAGTACCTGGCAGGTTCTTCAGGGATCTCACTGGAGCTATGATCCTGTGATGGTTCCGTCCCTTTGGGTGTCCACCGCCCGCGCCGATGTCCGTCGGGCGCTACTGTTCTAGCTGTACTAGCGATGCTATATGTATGATAGTATTCGAGGTGTATTAGTGATAATATTCGGCGATGTACGGACGCATGGAGATGATGTAGTTTTGCTTATAATTGAATGCATCCTAATTTGAATACTACTTTATTTTGTGATTTGATTTTGCTTATTGAATGCTCAAAGTGGAAAACTACTCCGATCCTACTTTGAATGCTAAAATTGGAGAGCACTATGATTAGTTGATAGCTTATAGGGTTTTTGTTTTCGCAGAAATCTAGGAGCCCCCCCGGCCCCTCCATCATCCCCGCCGTCGTCCCCGTCACCGCCCCCTCCGACATCGAGGTGAGACCAGCCAAATCCTCTTTTAGAAAGATAATTAAACGATATTTCGGGTTGACTGTAAGTCTGTCGAGTCTCCACCATATATGAGAGGACGAAGAATCCCGACTGTTGTCGTGGGGGTAGCTTCTCCTTCGTTCCCGTGTGCTAGACAATTTGGTGTAATGCACTCGAGAACGAAAGGAGGAGCTACCATCACCGACGGTCGCAAATGTCAGAGAGGAATCAGTGAGGGAGAGTTCCACCATATATATATGAGAGGACGAAGAATCCCGACTGTTGTCGTGGGGGTCGCTTCTCCTTTGTTCCCGTGTGCTAGCTAGACATTTTGGTGTAATGCACACGGGGACAAAGGGAGGAGCGACCATCACCAACGGTCGAATGTATACACCACGTGAGCTGAGAGTTTTCAAGAAAAGACTCGACAAACCGATAGTCAACCCGTGATGAATAATAATGATCTAACTTAGGTTTTTTAGTACATATATTTAATTGTAGATGTTTAATATTTGAATTATATATGAACATAGGAAATGTCGTACTCGGACGACGAAAGTCTCCCGGGGGAGTGCGACTGGTGCCACGACGACCGAGGTCAGTGCGACAGGCCTCACCTGGACGAAGATCGGCGCTTCAGTATTAAGCTGGAGGAGACGTTCGATGTTGAAACGGTACGCAACGACGACAAGTGTTATTTTTTCGTAATTAAGCACGACTTCAACTATTTCAACGTGTACTTTTCATCTTTTACAATTCGGCTAGCTTATCCCATGCCATGCAAGACGCTACGTCTTGGAGAGGATGGGTTTTGAAGACCATGAAAGTATGGAAACAAAGAAAATTCACCTAAGGACCCATCATGATATAGATTTTGAAGTAAAGCTGTATAATTCTGAGAGCGTAACCCATTTTGGTTGCAAAAATTGGGAAGCATTTTGCAAGATGTATGGTTTTGATGAGGGTATGCTTGTCACCATGGATCTTGGTGATCCTGACATCGAGCAAGACAATATGGACATTTGGGTCCTTGTTGATACGCCTCCAATTCTACCGCTATGTGAGTTTCTCAAACATAGTTATTAGCTAATTTATATTGTTCATTTCAAAATAGTTGACAGCTTATTTTCATTGACAGCTTATTTTGATTGTTCAAACAATGTGCGGAACATGGTAGACAGAACCTACTACACCGATGGCTCTGAGTTAACTTATAAGGAGAAAACTCATCTGGTCGGATTTTGTACTGATATTGAGAATTACAATATCTACAATCAAACTCCTCATCATTATGGTCCTCCATACGTGCCACTAGTGCACGTGTTGAACTACGGTAACTACTATGGAGATACCCTGGTAAGATTTCTTACTATTACGACATCCGTGCATATTTTGCATAGTTCTAAAACTAGTGCATTATCATTGCTAACTATGAAGTTATTACTATGTTTTTCAACAGATAATCCCAGAGGATTGTGTGCCTCATTTGATGTATCAGAATGGTAGGCTTGATGTTTTGAATATACAACCAGGTCATCCTACGAATCTCAACTGTCCATACCGGATTTCTAAAAGAAGTGGAGACATGCAAATCAAAGAATGGAAAAAATGTATGGACAGTCGCAAGGAGCTTCTTGGAAGCAAAAGGAAGCGAGGCGCAAGAATTGGAGACAGGATGATCTCCATTCTCCATAATGGAGAGTCAGGGTCTATATTGTTTTATGCTATTTTACCTTAAAGAGGGTATTTCGGTCCTACCTAATACTGATGATCATGTGCTAAGAACAATTAAGTAGGGTTGGTTCGATGACTGTGAGGAATGATGATCGTATGACTTGTTATTAATAACGAGTAGAAGTTGTATGATGATGATTAGTAGGACTTGTTATTATATATGATGATGCATGATGCGTGCATGAAGAGTTATTATATATCAGCGGGTGAAATGAACATGGATTGGATTGAAGTGAAGGCAACATGCATGTGGTGCGTGTCGAAAGTAGTACAATCCAAACTTGATCAAGTCCGGATTAGTATTACTTTCGACATGCACCACATGTTGCCTTCACTTCACTCTAAGCCATGTTTAGGCATAGCAGTACGTAGCGTTGGTAAACCAAGCACGGAGATATAAGAGAGGACACTTCTCTCTAATAGCTACCTAATAACAACCTAAATTAACCCCCCAAAACCCCCAAACCCCCCCCCCCCCCCTTCAAAAAAAACAAAAACCTCAGCTCCTGCCAGGTGCTGACGCGTGGATGCCTATTGGTCCCGGTTGGTGGCACCAACCGGGACCAAAGGCCCTCCTGCCTGGGCTCCCCGCACCGGCCACGTGGACGGCCTTTAGTCCTGGTTCGTGTAAGAACCGGGACTACAGGGCTAGGGCATTACTAACGACCCTTTAGTCCCGGTTCCTGAACCGGGACTAAAGGCCCTTATGAACCGGGGTAAAAGCCCCTTTTCCTACTACTGAATGTAACATAATCGGAGGGATAAACTTGATCTAAATATGTCAAATGTGACTATGAAATTCTTTCTTAAGTCTGGCATACATAAACAGAACATCGAAAGCTTTTCAAATCAACATTGCAGAAAACTGAAAACAACTGCGAAATTTCACAATACCTATGTATCATATGTGCAAACCCGTGCAGTAGGAATACTTAAGCCGCAGCTCAAATGAGGTCGGCCAGATAGATCCTGCATACAAGGGGATAAGGAATGAACAACAAGCAGGTATGCTCAACACAGCAAAACTCAATTGTTTAGTACAGATTTACATATTCACTGCATTACGGAAGAACAAGCATGTAAGCCAAGATATGAAGTTAAATAATTGCAGCTCTCTCACTACCATTCAAGTCTTCATTTTGTCTGAGATAGATGAGTCTGAAAAACAATTTTTTTTCAAAAAATTGACAGCAGCTCTGTCATTTCCATTAGAGAAGAAGAGAATATTGTCTCAAGCTAACTATTCGAAAAATTGACAGGAGCTTCATCATTTTTATTGCTAGGTTCGTAGTAAGACTTAACATTGCGGCCTGTGCAAAATTAACTAGATGTATGGTTGTTTGAGTTATACATGTTTCTACTTACAAGGTTATATATGAAAACAGAACTAAATAGACATTTTAAATATATTTCAGTCATAATATGACCATTTCCTGCAACTGTAACTATGAAATCCAAATTTCCTTGGTTCAGTTTTAGTAAATGTCTGATCTTTAACTTGCAGATTCAACGGTACTGTAACCAAGGACATGACCGAAGCCAAACGAACACTAGGCTTTGCCTACCGATGTGCAAAACAAAAACAAACTAAATACAGATTCAGCTCCCATCATCCTGAACTACTCGGACTAAGCCCATGGCCCTCATCCAGATCATTTCCTTAATCCTACAAACAATGGTAGCCACCCTCTGGTACTCATGCCTGCATATCATAACAGCAGATGCTTCACTGCAGGAAAGCATGTGGTAATTGCCTAACTGCAGAACCAGGAAAATTTGGGGGGGGGGGGGGGGGGGGGGGGCGGATTTGGTGCCTTCACATGAATATTGCACTGAATAAATTGTGAACAGCAATATCTAGTTGCTTTTTACTTCATGATTGTTGCACTAACGAGACTGACTAAATATGAGCTGGCTCAAAGCCTAGGTTGCATAGCAATTGTCTACAGTTTAAATTTGTAGCTAAAGGAAGGAACACCATCCTGGAGGAAAATTATACTCCCATTTGCAAAACAACCAGCTAGACAAAGACGCAAAATAATCAGAGAAGCCAGCAAAATGTTTAGTTAGTACAGTATCATTTTCGCCTTGAGTGCAGCTGACGTTACATTCAACTGAAGATAAGGTATTACAGGCTTTTGCCTTCTAACCGTGGAATTAACAACAATTTTCTCAATCTAGTGTGATGGGAAGGTAATGGGAGGGGGTCAGGGAAGTGGGTGGAGGAAGGCAGGAATGGTGGCTACCTTCCTACGGACTGGTCCGCGGCGTTGCTCGGCATGACCGGATGCTCGACGGAGGGATGCGCTGCAGGGGGCGGTGGGGCAGAGGAGGCTTCGGCGGGCTCGGCACGCCGCGCCTGATGGCATGCAGTTCCTGCGGCTCCTGGCGGCAATCCGGTGGGATCCCTTGATTGCGGCGGCGGCGAGGTCCGGTGGGATCCCTTGTTTGCGGCGGCGGCTTTGGACGGGAACTAGATTAGGGGAGGGGCGAGAAAAGGTATAGGCGGCTGCGGCCGTGTGACGGTCTGAGGCAGCGGCGGCACGCACGACTAGCGACTGGATTGACCTGCTAATTTACTACTCTACCCTTTTCACGCTTAAAAAAACCTTTAAATGATTTCTTTGATCCGACGGTTAGAAAAAATCAGAGGCGGAGTTACACGAAATTACGAGTACACAACATGGCAAACGGAGAGAGATACAGAGAAAAGAAAAGTTTCTATAATTTTCCCTGTTTCATTGCCACATTTTTTTCGGGTGCTATCTTATTTTGAATCTCACAACTAAATGGAAGTGTTTTCTCATGGACCTCTACAAATTCTTGTTGTATTTCCATAAATACATTTTTGCATTTTTGTTGTTGTTGCATGGGTGCGTCTTCTCTAGCTAACCAGCTGATTACTTCGACGTGAGGTCCGGTTTCTAGGAAGTTGCTTGATCTGTTCCAAGAGAGCACCTTTGGAAACGGATGTATAGTTACTAACCCCTAATAACAAAAACATTGTTTTGCCATCCCGTAGCTGCCTAGCTATACACATGTGGAGAGAGGCCGAGTCTTTTATACATAGAAGCCTTTGTCCATATGTTAATTTCCACGACCTGCAGCCTCCTAAGTTTAGCAAGTTCGACTCGGAAAACTTCCGCTCCGTGGGATAATCCGGATGAATTTTTTTTAAATGGGCTAGTTGGTGTAAAACAAATAGAGGATAAATACTCGAATAATTCTCTCAAAAACTAACTGATACGTCCATAATTTTTATGTGGTTTGCAATGTTAATAATTCTGCTATGACAACGATGGTATACAAGTGGTAGTGACCAATCAGTTAAGCTGTGACAATGACAAGTAGTATCATGCATGGAGTTGACGAAGACAATGGTGTAATAATGTGTGTTGGTGGGCTATATGCTCTAAACTAAGCTAAGGCATGCAATTGCTCCTCCTGCTGAACAATCCCTCCCAGTCCTAATTAAGCTGGCCTGGCTTAGCATGTGACTAACACAAACCCAGCAAAAGCGACATGTCACACTCAACTGTCAACTCATTGGTTCCGAGCAAGTGTCCAATATATCTGTCTATCATTTTGCAGGAGCACTACTAGAAAAACGGCTATAACTAATATGAACATTATTGGCGCACCATGTATGTGGTGCGCCACTGCTATATAGCAGTGGCGCACCAGATATAGGTATGCCATTATTGGCCACATTACTAACTAGTAATGGCGCACTATCCACTGGTGCGCCACTACTAACATTTTTTTTATCTTTTTTTTTCAAAACTAGTAATGGCGCACCACACACCAGGTGCGCCATTAGTAACCCTGGTTACTAATGGCGCATTCTTAGGTGATGCGCCATTGGTAACCTGGGAGCAGCTAGATATTTTTGACAGCCACCTACCACACTCACTTTCCCCACTTCATTCCTCCACCTCTACCAAGCTTGGTCTCGGCTGCCTCCTCCTCCTCACCTCATTTGTACCATAGATTCACCCAAATTAAGTGGTTAAATTTTCTTTTTTTGATAGGTAAGTAAGGGGAAAGCTTTTTTTATGTTCTAGATCTATTTTTTTCTCCCTCCAACAACGTACACACTTTTTATGGCCTAAATCTACGTATGTTTGTGGTGTTGCATATGTTTGTGTTTGAAGGTACC
This sequence comes from Triticum aestivum, assembly GCF_018294505.1. Lineage (NCBI taxonomy): Eukaryota > Viridiplantae > Streptophyta > Magnoliopsida > Poales > Poaceae > Triticum > Triticum aestivum. The sequence continues at coordinate 447,743,583 of NC_057808.1, read as the reverse complement.
GGTATTTGAAATACGATAGTTGCCAATATTTTGCCGGAATGTTGATTCATTTCCGTTTCGGCGAGAATTAGGCACTATGCATTCTTTTTTGTCCTATTTTTAGGCAAAGTCATGCCAAATATTTTTTTTGGTTCTAAAATAGCGTTTTGCTCTACCCCGCAGGCGACCATGGTCCGCACGATGACCGAAGGCATCGTGAATAGGTTTTTGAGCTCCGCAAAGGCCGAGATGCTTCAAAAGAACGAGACGGAGATAAGACGTCCGTGTGGAAGATGCAAGCTGAAGAGCCTTATGGACCCGGATTCCGGACAGGTGCGGAACCACCTGCTCTTGCGTGGTTTCATGGATGGCTATCGGTGGCAAGGTGATGAAGATGATTATGAAGTCGTCCATGGGGGTCGGGCAAGAAATAAGGAAGGGAAGCAAGACAACCGCGGCGAGGGCGGGCGAGAAGACGAAGAATCTCCAGGACATGATCACGAAGTAGATGCAGGACACAGTCATCATGTAGAAGATGCCGAACATGATGATGAGGAAGATCAAGACGAAGGGCATGATCATGAAGATGAAGATGCCGGAGCAGACGACCATGGACCATCGATGGGCTGGGTGCAGGACCCTCATATTCAACAGATGCTTCTCAAGTAGACGGGTAACGCAAGAGCTGCCGCCCGAGAGAAAGCCAAGCTGGATCAACTGGAGATAGACTCGGTTACTCCATTGTATGAAGGATACAGGCCCGAGGATACCCGCCTGAAAGTAACGCTCATGGCTCTGGAGATGAAGGTAAAACACAAATGACCCACGCATGCTTCAACGAGAACATGTCATTCTGGCACGAACGTCTTCCCAAGGGGAACAAGTGCCCGACCAGTTTCGAGGAGGCGAAGAAAATCGTGTGTCCTCTGGATTTACTGCACGTGAAATACCATGTGTGCATGAACAATTGCATCATTTATCGGGACGAGCACGCGGAGTCTACCATATGTCCGGTGTGCGGCGTCACTCGATACTAGAAGAGGAAGAAAGCTCCTCGAAAAGTGGTGTGGTACTTTCCGATCACTCCTCATCTGCAGCGGTATTTCGCGGACCCTAAGCTAGCAAAGCTCCTGCGTTGGCACGCGGATAGGGAGGAGAAGAAGCGAGAAGATGACGGAAATGATCCGGAGATAAATAAAAAAGACAAGATGCTGAGTCACCCTAAGGATGCGAGCCAGTGGCAAGCGTTGAACTTCGAACACCCAGAATTTGGGGACGATCCAAGGAACATCGTGCTGGGCGCGAGCACCGATGGAGTCAATCCGTTTGGCAGCCAGAGAAGCACACATAGCACCTGGCCTGTGTTTGTGTGGATGTACAACCTTCCCCCCTGGTTGTGCATGAAGAGGAAGTACATTCACATGAGTATGCTAATTGAAGGGCCGAAACAACCAGGGAACGACATCAATCTGTATCTGGGGCTGCTGAAAGAGGAGCTAGACACGCTGTGGAAAACGCCAGCCAATACGTGGGACGCCGCAGAGAAAGAATATTTCCCTATGAGAGCCGCACTGCTCACGACGGTGCACGACTATCTCGGTTACGGATATGTCGCGGGGCAGGTGGTCCACGGATTTTCTGCATGCGTCAGGTGCATGGATGACACAATGTATCGCCAGCTAGATAGAGATCCCGGGTCTTCGAAAACCGTATTCATGGGACATCGAAGGTGGCTTCGCGACGATGACTCATGGAGAAAACGCAGGGATCTGTTCGATGGTGAAACCGAACCCCGAAGACGCCCGCGTACGAGGAGCGGCGAGGAAATAGACGAGCTGTTGAAAAATTGGAAAGAGTGCCCACCGCCGGGAAAGAAGCGAAAGCACCAGAGCCGGGAAAGAAGCGAAAGGCGCCAGAGCCACTGCTGAAGGTATGGAAAACGAGGTCTGTTTTCTGGGACTTGCCGTACTGGAAGATCCTCCGTGTGCCTCACAGCCTTGATGTCATGCATATCACGAAGAACGTGTGCGAGAGTCTGCTTGGTACCCTGCTCAACATGCCAGAGAGGACCAAAGATGGGCCGAAAGCAAGGGCAGACTTGGAATCAATGGGCATCCGGGAGGAGCTTCACGCTAATGATGATGATGATGATGAGGCGAAGGACACGGAAAGTCGTCGCAAAGGCAAAAAGGCCAAGAAGATCAGAAATGACTGCCCTCCTGCGGCTTCACTCTAAGTCAGGAGGAGATCGAGCAGTTTTTCACCTGCCTCGTAGGAGTAAAACTTCCTTACGGTTACGCGGGGAAGATAAGCAGATACCTAGACTCAGCGAAGCAGAAGTTCAGCGGGATGAGGTCTCACGACTGTCACGTGCTGATGATGCAGATACTTCCAGCTGCAATCCGTGGGATCATGGACGCGCACGTCCATGAAACGCTATTTGGCCTATGCAACTTTTTCGACGTCATCTCTCGGAAGTCGGTTGGCGTGAGGCAAATCAGAAGGCTACAGGAAGAGATCGTGGTGATACTATGCGAGCTTGAGATGTACTTCCCGCCCGCATTCTTCGACGTTATGGTGCATCTGCTGGTCCATATCGTGGAGGATATCATCCAACTCGGGCCGACGTTCCTGCACAGCATGATGCCGTTCGAAAGGATGAATGGTGTCATCAAAGGATATGTTCGCAACATGTCACGTCCAGAGGGAAGCATAGCCAAGGGCTTTCTGACCGAAGAGTGCATCTCCTACTGCACGAATTATCTAGGCATCGAGAACCCCGTTGGTCTGCCCGTCAACAGGCACCTCGGCAGGCTCGCTGGATGGGGTCACCGTGAGGGTCGCCGCGAAATGCATGTCGACTTCAAGGGTCGACTCGCCGACTTTGAAAGAGCAAACCTAGTCGCGCTACAACACATAGACGTGGTCGATCCTTGGGTGGTAGAGCACAAAACCTTTATTGAGAAGACGTACAATGACCGAGGCCAACAGAGGACGGACAGAGATATAATCAAAGAGCACAACTCATGTTTCACGCGTTGGTTCAAGGAGAAGCTTCTGTCGTACCCTTTACATGAGGATTCTTCCGCGGAAGAAAAACTCATATTCGCCTTGTCACAGGGCGCCGAGCACAACCTGATGACCTATGAGGCGTACAATATCAACGGCTACACATTCTACACCGAGGAAAAGGACATGAAGAGCGATGATTATCAGAACTCCAGGTTAACGATGGAATCCTACACCGGTAACGACAAGGACAGATACTACGGAAGGATCGAGGAGATCTGGGAGCTGAGCTACGCTGGAGAGAAGGTCCCGATGTTCCGTGTCAGATGGGCCAAGAGCGTCCTAAAAGAAGACCGGTATTTCACCACCATGGTTATACCCGAAGCCAAATCCAAGACCGCGGGCGCAAACGTCACCACGAAAAATGAGCCATGGGTACTGGCTTCCCAAGTGGACCAATGCTTCTTCATTACCGACCCGTCAAAGCCCAGTCGTGTTGTCGTGAGGAGAGGCAAAAGGAAGATCATCGGAATGGTTGGAGTCGCCAATGAGCAAGACTTCGACAAGTACGGCGACCCGAAGATGGAACATGACGACGACGATGAAGTACCATACACCACAAGAAGAAGCAGGACCACCCTACCTAAAGGACGTCCGTTTAAGAGAAGAACTCCATTTGCGAAAAAGAAGGGCAAGAAGATTGTGAAAAGATAGCTAAGATCGAATCACGACGTGTCGGCCGCGTGTATGTGTGTCCGTGGCAAGCTCAATTATTACATGCAACTAAATTATTACATGTATCACTTGATTTCAACCATGTCATCGTCTAATTCTAAATCTTTGCACAATGGTTTAAATTGTAGTCTTCATTTCTCGATTATATTTCGACATATGGAAATGGCATTTCTTCTGTTCTAGTCCTCTATCCAGTAACCTCTTTTGTTCAAAACAGTGGGGATTAATGTTTTATTCTGGTATTTTAATTGTTTTTATTTATGTTTATTCTGGTAAAATAAAAAAAAGTTAGTAATGGCGCACCAGGAGAAGGTGCGCCATTGCTATCACGGTGTTTATGGCGCACCCCTAGAAGGTGCGACATTGATATACCAATTTTTATTTATGTTTATTCTGGTATTTTATTTTTCAGTGTTCCTTTTCCTGCTTAAATTTGCAAATATTTTTTGAAAATGCGAACATTTTTTAACTCACAAAAAGTATTGAATTTGTTAATATTTTTTGAACTCATGAATATTTTTAAATTTCATGGGCACTTTTTGAATTCATGAATATTTTTTTCAAATTTGATGATATTTGTTCATATTCATAAATGTTTTACCAATTCACAAATGTTTTGCAACACAAGTATTTGAAAATTAGTAATAACTACTTATATCGTAACATTTTAAAATTTATGGTCATTTTCTACAAAATTATTACATGCAACTAAAAATCCAAAAAAATGTTAGTAATGGCGCACCAAGAGTAGGTGCGCCATTGCTATCACGGTGTTTATGACGCACTCCTAAAAGATGCGCCATTGCTAACCCTCCCCCACTAAAAAAAAGGCAAAGATAAAAAAAAACTTCGATCCCAAATCCCCAATCCCCACTGCTGCCCCCGGGCCCTCGACCTGCTGCCCCCGACCTGCGCCACCGCCCCTACCTGCGCCGCCGCCCCGACCCACTGCGCAGCGCGTCCACCTCGCCGAGGAGCAGCAGCGCGTCCACCTCGCCAAGGAGCAGCAGCTCGTCAAGGATCCACCTCCACGGTCGACCTCCATTCCCGCTGCTCGGCTCCAAGAAAGCTAGGTAAGGAACCAAGGATCCATCTTTCTTTCCCCTGCCCTGCCCAGCCGCCTGTTCATCCCCTCATCGGATTTCTCTTCTACTCCCCTTTCTGGAGGCGCCATTCCTGGGCTCCGCCGCTCGATTTCCTCACCCACGCCACGCCACGCCAGGCCAGGTATCCTCGTCTGAATTTCCCCTCACCAAAATTTTCGCCTCGGTGTTGTCTTGGATGTAGTATGTAGATCTCCTTTTTTAGTCCGAGTCAAATTTCAGTATAGTATGTTTATTGTAAGAATCTAGAGGCCGGCCGAGGCATGTTCGTGTGGATTTTTTCTCAGTTGGTCCCTGATCCACCATCAGGATTAGTGTAGGCGTGTGCATCGATCAATCCATTAGTTCATAGATGCAGTTACAAAGGTTGCTGAATAATGACAAGTTTTGTTCGTGATTGGAACTGCTGTTCTTGGCGTGACTTGTCAGATAGACAGTGCCCTAGGTCAGGCTGTTATTTGGGGCATGTGATTTCGTTAAGATTACTAGTGTTGATCGTCTAAGCATATCTTTGTTTGGTAAAACCTAATTTATATTGCATCTTTGTTGACTTGTGGCTGCTTGATGAATGAGGTAATACTACATTATGCTAGTGTTCTGATTGAGCAAACTATGAAACAGTGTTATGAAAAATGGGGTGATTTTATATGATCTTATCTTATCTGCAAGAAATGGAACACTGATACATAAATTGCCGGTTATTCATATCACCTAATTTATGTTGCCTCTTTGTTTGGTTTGTGGCTGCTTGACGAATAGACTAGCAATACTACATTGCTAAGGGTTCTGGTTGAACAACCTACGAAGCTATATTTCTGAAATGTGGTGATGATCTTATCTTAGCTGTATTTCTGAACTGGTAGCTAAGTGTACAAGCAGACTTGCCTAATATATCCAGTGCAGTGCTACAAATTTGTTCAGATCTACCTTGCTACAAATTTGTTCTGTAGCTGTTTGAGGTGTAGCAGGATCATGACAAAATGTGCTGCTATCTTATTCCAAGATGCACATTTTCTCCTGAAGTGTTGTGCAGGGACAAATAGCTACCCCTCTCTCCTGAAATCTTGATTAATTTCCGTTTCGGTTGAGAATGGGGCACTCTTAGGTCAAGAAAATTAGCAAAGGTCATGCCCAATTTTCTTGACATAGAAGGTGCCCAATTCTCAACCGAAACAAAAATTAATCAACATTTATAGTTTGACCTAGAAGATGCCCAATTTGTTAACTCTAGTAGTGTACTCCTGTTAATATTGCAAACATAACAGGAAGTTTTGAGACTAATAATGCATTACAGTAGAATCAGAAGATATTTTTGCATTTATTTTAGATCACATACACAAAATAACCTACCAACAATATAAATCTAGTTTCAGAAACATGTGATACATACATCCACTTTGATAAGCTAAAACTAGTAAGAGCAGCAGGGCAAAAAATAAATCTGTGTACGATATAGGGGTGCTACTGCTACTGCTTTGAGTTGCTACCGCTATATCCTCCATCCCGTCCCACCGGAGCAAGCAAACCTACAAGCTGCTCCTCATGTTTTCCCCTCTACTAGTAGACTGGAACTTCCCAATGCTGGCTGGTTTGCAAGTTGATCAAACTGAATACATATAGTATAGAGCTGAATGCGCTTCAGTCCATGTGGTGGTTCAGTTTGAGAATTGGGTCCAGTCCAAAACTTTGAGATGGTTGCTTTCTTTTGTTTCTCACAAATAACAAGTCAATAATGCATTACGGTAGAAACAACCTATACTTTCTAATTATTTTAGATTACATGCCGAATAACCTAACAGCCATCGAAATCTAGTTTGAATCAGAAAAATGTGAGAAAATCCATCGATTGAGGTGGACAACTAGTTGTAGATGAGGAAGGGCATTTGAGGCCCCATCGAGTCTATGAAGATGTGATGGGTCCTGATATATTGACTTGTGGATTTATTTTTTCCTAGACTGCATTTAAGAAATAACTCTAGTAGCCTTTTTTTTCCTATTTAGAGCGAACATGGCCAACAACGATGAGGCCGGCGGTTCGGGCAAGGCATTCTGGGAGCTGTCCCAGGAGATGGAGGAACAACCTCACCGCTATGAGGACGCTGATACGTCTCCAACGTATCTATAATTTTTGATTGCTCCATGCTATATTATCTTCTGTTTTGGACATTATTGGGCTTTATTATACACTTTTATACTATTTTTGGGACTAACCTATTAACCGGAGGCCCAACCCAAAATTGGTGTTTTTTGCCTATTTCAGAGTTTCGCGGAAAAAGAATATCAAACGGAGTCCAAACGGAATGAAACCTTCGGGAACGTGATTTTCGGAACGAACATGATCCAGAGGACTTGGACCCTACGTCAAGAAAGCTACCAAGAAGCCACGAGGTAGGGGGCGCACCCTCCACCCTCGTGGGCCCCACGTTGCTCCACCGACGTACTCCTTCCTCCTATATATACCTACGTACCCCCAAACTACCAAATATGGAGCCAAAAACCTAATTCCACCGCTGCAACCTTCTGAACCCGTGAGATCCCATCTTGGGGCCTGTTCTGAAGCTCCGCCGGAGGGGGCATCGATCACGGAGGGCTTCTACATCAACACCATAGCCTCTCCGATGATGTGTGAGTAGTTTAGCTCAGACCTTCGGGTCCATAGTTATTAGCTAGATGGCTTCTTCTCTTTTTTTGGATCTCAATACAATGTTCTCCCCCTCTCTCTTGGAGATCTATTCGATGTAATCTTCTTTTGCGGTATGTTTGTTGAGACCGATGAATTGTGGGTTTATGATCAAGTTTATCTATGAACAATATTTGAATCTTCTGACTTCTTTTATGTGTGATTGGTTATCTTTGCAAGTCTCTTCGAATTATCAGTTTGGTTTGGCCTACTAGATTGATCTTTCTTGCAATGGGAGAAGTGCTTAGCTTTGGGTTCAATCTTGCGGTGTCCTTTCCCAGTGACAGTAGGGGCAGCAAGGCACGTATTGTATTGTTGCCATCGAGGATAACAAGATGGGGTTTATATCATATTGCATGAATTTATCCCTATACATCATGTCATCTTGCTTAAAGCATTACTCTGTTCTTATGAACTTAATACTCTAGACGCATGCTGGATAGCGGTCGATGTGTGGAGTAATAGTAGTAGATGCAGGCAGGAGTCGGTCTACTTGTCTCGGACGTGATGCCTATATACATGATGATACCTAGATATTCTCATAACTATGCTCAATTATGTCAATTGCTCAACAGTAATTTGTTCACCCACCGTAAAATACTTATGCTCTTGAGAGAAGCCACTAGTGAAACCTATGGCCCCCGGGTCTATTTTCCATCATATTAATCTCCCGACAACAAGCTATTTCTGACGCCGTTTTTATTTTGTTTACTTTACTTTGCATCTTTATCATAAAAATACCAAAAATATTATCCTATCATTTCTATCAGATCTCACTCTCGTAAGTGACCGTGTAGGGATTGACAACCCCTTATCGCGTTGGTTGCGAGGATTTATTTGTTTGTGTAGGTGCGAGGGACTCGTGTGTGGCCTCCTACTGGATTGATACCTTGGTTCTCAAAAACTGAGGGAAATACTTACGCTACTTTGCTGCATCACCCTTTCCTCTTCAAGGGAAAACCAACGCAGTGCTCAAGAGGTAGCAAGAAGGATTTCTGGCGCCGTTGCCGGGGAGTCTACGCAAAAGTCAACATACCAAGTACCCATCACAAACCCTTATCTCCCGCATTACATTATTTGCCATTTGCCTCTCGTTCTCCTCTCCCCCACTTCACCCTTGCCGTTTTATTCGCCCTCTCTTTTCCGTTTGCCTCTTTTTTGTTTGCTTGTCGTTATGGCTAGTCCTCTATCTTCTCCGTTGTCTCCCGAGAATGAAGTTCTAAATTTTAAGGAAAGGGAGGGAGAAAATCGAAAAGACGCTTGGTATAGAATTTCCAATGCTCCAAATAGATCTACCAGGAAGCAATGTACTTCCGTTCTTCTTCGCAATTTTTATGTAGGCGCTACTCCTTGGTACAGATATATCCTTGATACCATTACCGGAGGAATTTCTTAGGTAGCCATACTTTTGATTCTTATAATGCTATGATAGATTTGTTTGGCTCACCACCTCTTTTGGTTAATGGAACTATGTTAACTTTGGAGCATGTAATGCAAAGACTTGAAATTATTGAAAATAAAGTTGCTACCGTAGAGTTAATTGAAAATTTGGATAAAAAGATCCACAACCAAATTACCCAATATGGATCTAAAGTAGGAGTCACTTTGAAAAATATTAATGAGAAGGAACCCATAGTTAATGAAAGAATAAATCAAGATTCCACTATAATCGATAAACTTGAGGGTATCATTACCAACTTGGGAACCGCTGTTTCTTCCATAAAGAATACTCCAAGTCCTCCAACTAAAATTTCCAAGCTTATGTATGTTCCTAAAAATAAGGGTGAATCCTCTAGTAAGGAAACTGCGGATCTCAAATCTATAAGTATTCATCCCAATCTTTTGGCTATCATTAAGGAACCATTTGCTACAAATGAATTTTTCGATCTTATGCCTAAAAGTTTGATAATTAATAAAAAGAAAGAAACTCTAAAGGATGATAGATGTCTTATTGAAGAATTGCCTACCAAAGATGGCAACACCTAGATCTATCCTTGCTTTTATGCCTAGCTAGGGGCGTTAAACGATAGCGCTTGTTGGGAGGCAACCCAATTTTATTTTTAGTTTTTTTGCTTTTTGCTTCTGTTTAGGAATAAATATTTGTTCTAGCCTCTGGTTAGATGTGTTTTTATGTTTTAATTAGTGTTTGTGCCAAGTTAAACCTATAGGATCTTCTTGGATGATAGTTATTTGATCTTGCAGAAAATTCCAGAAACTTTCTGTTCATGAAAATAATTGTTAAAAATCACCAGAACGTGATAAAATATTGATTCCAATTGCTGCTGATCAATAAACAAATTTTCTAGGTCGTCCTATTTTGGCTGAGTTTTTGGAGTTCCAGAAGTTTGCGTTAGTTACAGATTACTACAGACTGTTCTGTTTTTGACAGATTCTGTTTTTCGTGTGTTGTTTGCTTATTTTGATGAATCTATGGCTAGTAAAATAGTTTATAAACCATAGAGAAGTTGGAATACAGTAGGTTTAACACCAATATAAATAAATAATGAGTTCATTACAGTACCTTGAAGTGGTCTTTTGTTTTCTTTCGCTAACGGAGCTCACGAGATTTTCTGCTGAGTTTTGTGTTGTGAAGTTTTCAAGTTTTGGGTGAAAGATTTGATGGATTATGGAACAAGGAGTGGCAAGAGCCTAAGCTTGGGGATGCCCATGGCACCCCCAAGATAATCTAAGGACACCAAAAAGCCAAAGCTTGGGGATGCCCCGGAAGGCATCCCCTCTTTCGTCTACTTCCATCGGTAACTTTACTTGGAGCTATATTTTTATTCACCACATGATATGTGTTTTGCTTGGAGCGTCTTGTATGATTTGAGTCCTTGCTTTTTAGTTTACCACAATCATCTTTGCTGTACACACCTTTTGAGAGAGACACACATGATTCGGAAATTATTAGAATACTCTATGTGCTTCACTTATATCTTTTGAGTTATATAGTTTTTGCTCTAGTACTTCACTTATATCTTTTAGAGCACGGTGGTGGATTTGTTTTATAGAAACTATTGATCTCTCATGCTTCACTTAGATTATTTTGAGAGTCTTAAATAGCATGGTAATTTTCTTAAATAATCCTAATATGCTAGGTATTCAAGAATAGTAAAAACTTTCTTATGAGTGTTTTGAATACTAAGAGAAGTTTGATGCTTGATGATTGTTTTGAGACATGGAGGTAGTGATATCAAAGTTGTGCTAGTTGAGTAGTTGTGAATTTGAGAAATACTTGTGTTTGAAGTTTGCAAGTCCCGTAGCATGCACGTATGGTAAACGTTATGTAACAAATTTGAAACATGAGGTGTTCTTTGATTGTCATCCTTATGAGTGGCGGTCGGGGACGAGTGATGGTATTTTCCTACCAATCTACCCCCTACGAGCATGCGCGTAGTGCTTGGTTTTTGATGACTTGAAGATTTTTGTAATAAGTATGTGAGTTCTTTATGACTAATGTTGAGTCCATGGATTATACGCACTCTCACCCTTCCATCATTGCTAGCCTCTTCGGTACCGTGCATTGCACTTTCTCACATTGAGAGTTGGTGCAAACTTCGCCGGTGCATCCAAACCCCGTGATATGATATGCTCTTTCACACATAAACCTCCTTATACCTTCCTCAAAATAGCCATCATACCTACCTATTATGGCATTTCCATAGCCATTCCGAGATATATTGTCTTGCAACTTTCAACCGTTCCGTTTATCATGACACGTTCATCATTGTCATATTGCTTTGCATGATCATGTAGTTGACATAGTATTTGTGGCAAAGCCATCGTTCATAATTCTTTCATACATGTCACTCTTGGTTCATTGCATATCCCGGTACACTGCCGGAGGCATTCATATAGAGTCATACTTTGTTCTAGTATCGAGTTGTAATCATTGAGTTGTAAATAAATAGAAGTGTGATGATCATCATTTTCTAGAGCATTGTCCCAAGTGAGGAATAAAAAAAAAGAAAGGCCATAAAAAAAGAGAAGGCCCAAAAAAATGAGAGAAAAAGAGAGAAGGGACAATATTACTATCCTTTTACCACACTTGTGCTTCAAAGTAGCACCATAATCTTCATGATAGAGAGTCTCTTGTTTTGTCACTTTCATATCCTAGTGGGAATTTTTCATTATAGAACTTGGCTTGTATATTCCAACAATGGGCCTCCTCAAGTGCCCTAGGTCTTCGTGAGCAAGCAAGTTGGATGCACACCCACTTAGTTTCTTTTGTTGAGCTTTCATATATTTATAGCTCTAGTGCATCCGTTGCATGGCAATCCCTACTCCTTGCATTAACATCAATCGATGGGCATCTCCATTGCTCATTGATTAGCCTCGTTGATGTAAGACTTTCTCCTTTTTTGTCTTCTCCACATAACCCCCATCATCATATTCTATTCCACCCATAGTGCTATATCCATGGCTCACGCTCATGTATTGTTTGAAGGTTGAAAAAGTTTGAGATTACTAAAGTATGAAACAATTGCTTGGCTTGTCATCGGGGTTGTGCATGATGAGAGCATTCTTGTGTGACGAAAATGGAGCATGACTAAACTATATGATTTTGTAGGGATGAACTTTCTTTGGCCATGTTATTTTGAGAGGACATAATTGCTTAGTTAGTATGCTTGAAATATTATTATTATGTCAATATTGAACTTTTATCTTGAATCTTTCGGATCTGAATATTCATACCACAATTAAGAAGAATTACAATGAAATTATGCCAAGTAGCATTCCACATCAAAAATTCTGTTTTTATCATTTACCTACTCGAGGACGAGCAGGAATTAAGCTTGGGGATGCTTGATACGTCTCCAACGTATCTATAATTTTTGATTGCTCCATGCTATGTTATCTTCTGTTTTGGACATTATCGGGCTTTATTATACACTTTTATATTTTTTTAGGACTAACCTATTAACCGGAGGCCCAGCCAGAATTGCTGTTTTTTTGCCTATTTCAGAGTTTCGCAGAAAAAGAATATCAAACGGAGTCCAAACGGAATGAAACCTTCGGGAACATGATTTTCGGAACGAACATGATCCAGAGGACTTGGACCCTACGTCAAGAAAGCTACCAGGAAGCCACGAGGTAGGGGGCGTGCCTTAGCCCCCCCCGGGCGCGCCCTCCACCCTCGTGGGCCCCACGTTGCTCCACCGACGTACTCCTTCCTCCTATATATACCTACGTACCCCCAAACTACCAGATACGGAGCCAAAAACCTAATTCCACCGCCGCAACCTTCTGGACCCGTGAGATCCCATCTTGGGGCCTGTTCTGAAGCTCCGCCGGAGGGGGCATCGATCACGGAGGGCTTCTACATCAACACCATAGCCTCTCCGATGATGTGTGAGTAGTTTACCTCAGACCTTCGGGTCTATAGTTATTAGCTAGATGGCTTCTTCTCTCTTTTTGGATCTCAATACAATGTTCTCCCCCTCTCTCATGGAGATCTATTCGATGTAATCTTCTTTTGCGGTGTGTTTGTAGAGACCGATGAATTGTGGGTTTATGATCAAGTTTATCTATGAACAATATTTGAATCTTCTGACTTCTTTTATGTATGATTGGTTATCTTTGCAAGTCTCTTCGAATTATCAGTTTGGTTTGGCCTACTAGATTGATATTTCTTGCAATGGGAGAAGTGCTTAGCTTTGGGTTCAATCTTGCGGTGTCCATTCCCAGTGACAATAGGGGCAGCAAGGCACGTATTGTGTTGTTGCCATCGAGGATAACAAGATGGGGTTTAAATCATATTGCATGAATTTATCCCTCTACATCATGTCATCTTGCTTAAAGCATTACTCTATTCTTATGAACTTAATACTCTAGATGCATGCTGCATAGCGGTCGATGTGTGGAGTAATAGTAGTAGAGCAGGCAGGAGTCGGTCTACTTGTCTCGGACGTGATGCCTATATACATGATCATACCTAGATATTCTCATAACTATGCTCAATTCTGTCAATTGCTCAACAGTAATTTGTTCACCCACCGTAAAATAATTATGCTCTTGAGAGAAGCCACTAGTGAAACCTATGGCCCCCTGGTCTATTTTCCACCATATTAATCTCCCGACAACAATCTATTTCTGACGCCGTTTTTATTTTGTTTACTTTACTTTGCATCTTTATCATAAAAATACCAAAAATATTATCCTATCATTTCTATCAGATCTCACTCTCGTAAGTGGCCGTGTAGGGATTGACAACCCCTTATCGCGTTGGTTGCGAGGATTTATTTGTTTGTGTAGGTGCGAGGGACTCGTGCGTGGCCTCCTACTGGATTGATACCTTGGTTCTCAAAAACTGAGGGAAATACTTACGCTACTTTGCCGCATCACCCTTTCCTCTTCAAGGGAAAACCAACGCACTGCTCAAGAGGTAGCAGACGCCACGGAAGACACCGATCCCGACTACACAACCCCTAGGGGCGTCGGGGATGACACCACTGATGGTGCCACCGAGGATGCCACCACTGATGATGGCAGTGAAGGAAATATGCCCTAGAGGCAATAATAAAGTATTATTTATTTCCTTGTATCATGATAAATGTTTATTATTCATGCTAGAATTGTATTAACCGGAAACATAATACATGTGTGAATATATAGACAAACAGAGTGTCACTAGTATGCCTCTACTTGACTAGCTCGTTAATCAAAGATGGTTATGTTTCCTAGCCATAGACATAAGTTGTCATTTGATTAACGAGATCACCTCATTAGGAGAATGACGTGATTGACTTGACCCATTCCGTTAGCTTAGCACTCGATCGTTTAGTATGTTGCTATTGCTTTCTTCATGACTTATACATGTTCCTATGACTATGAGATTATGCAACTCCCGTTTACCGGAGGAACACTTTGTGTGCTAGCAAACATCACAACGTAAATGGGTGATTATAAAGGTGCTCTACAGGTGTCTCCAAAGGTACTTGTTGGGTTGGCGTATTTCGAGATTAGGATTTGTCACTCCAATTGTCGAAGAGGTATCTCTGGGCCCACTCGGTAATGCACATCATTATAAGCCTTGCAAGCATTGTGACTAATGAGTTAGTTGCGGGATGATGTGTTACGGAACGAGTAAAGAGACTTGCCGGTAACGAGATTGAAGTAGGTATCGAGATACCGACGATCAAATCTCGGGCAAGTAACATACCGATGACAAAGGGAACAACGTATGTTGTTATGCGGTCTGACCGATAAAGATCTTCGTAGAATATGTGGGAGCCAATATGGGCATCCAGGTCCCGCTATTGGTTATTGACCGGAGACGTGTCTCGGTCATGTCTACATAGTTCTCGAACCCGTAGGGTCCGCACGCTTAACGTTACGATGACAGTTTTATTGAGTTTTGATGCACCGAAGGAGTTCGGAGTCCCGGATGAGATCGGGGATATGACGAGGAGTCTCGAAATGGTCGAGACGTAAAGATCGATATATTGGACGACTATATTCGGACTTCGGAAAGGTTCCAAGTGATTCGGGTATTTTTCGGAGTACCGAAGAGTTACGGGAATTCGTATTGGGCCTTAATGGGCCATACGGGAAAGGAGAGAAAGGCCTCAAAAGGTGGCCGCACCCCTCCCCATGGTCTGGTCCGAATTGGACTAGGGAAGGGGGGGGCGCACCCTTCCTTCTTTCTCCTTCCCCCTTCCCTTCTCCTACTCCCACAAGGAAAGGAGGAGTCCTTGGAGTAGGACTCCCCCCTATG
Organism: Triticum aestivum; assembly: GCF_018294505.1. Lineage (NCBI taxonomy): Eukaryota > Viridiplantae > Streptophyta > Magnoliopsida > Poales > Poaceae > Triticum > Triticum aestivum. The sequence goes on along the minus strand of NC_057808.1, from coordinate 447,728,360 downwards.
GCGCGCCTCTCCCCTTGGCCGGCTGCCTTCCCCTTGCTCCTTTATATACGGGGGCAGGGGGCACCCCAGAGACACAACAATTGATCCTTGAGATCTCTTAGCCGTGTGCGGTGCCCCCCTCCACCATATTACACCTCGATAATACCGTTGCGGAGCTTAGGCGAAGCCTTGCGTCGGTGGAACATCATCATCGTCACCACGCCGCCGTGCTGACGAAACTCTCCCTCAACACTCGGCTGGATCGGAGTTCGAGGGACGTCATCGAGCTGAACGTGTGTAGAACTCGGAGGTGCCGTACGTTCGGTACTTGATCGGTCGGATCGTGAAGACGTACGACTACATCAACCGCGTTGTGATAACGCTTCCGCTGTCGGTCTACGAGGGTACGTGGACAACACTCTCCCCTCTCGTTGCTATGCATCACCATGATCTTGCGTGTGCGTAGGAAATTTTTTGAAATTACTATGTTCCCCAACAGTGGCATCCGAGCCTGGTTTTATGCATTGATGCTATGCACGAGTAGAACACAAGTGAGTTGTGGGCGATATAAGTCATACTGCTTACCAGCATGTCATACTTTGGTTCAGCGGTATTGTGAGATGAAGCGGCCCGGACCGACATTACGCGTACGCTTACGCGAGACTGGTTTCACCGTTGCGAGCACTCGTTGCTTAAAGGTGACCGGCGGGTGTCTGTCTCTCTCACTTTAGTTGAACCGAGTGTGGCTACGCCCGGTCCTTGCGAAGGTTAAAACAGCACCAACTTGACAAACTATCGTTGTGGTTTTGATGCGTAGGTAAGAACGGTTTTTGCTAAGCCCGTAGCAGCCACGCAAAATATGCAACAACAAAGTAGAGGACGCCTAACTTGTTTTTGCAGGGCATGTTGTGATGTGATATGGTCAAGACATGATGTGATATAATGTGTTGTATGAGATGATCATGTTTTGTAACCGAGTTATCGGCAACTGGCAGGAGCCATATGGTTGTCGCTTTATTGTATGAGATGTAATCGCCATGTAATAGTTTTACTTTATCACTAAGCGGTAGCGATAGTCGTAAAAGCAATAAGTTGGCGAGACGACAACGATGCTACGATGAAGATCAAGGTGTCGCGCCGGTGACGATGGTGATCATGACGGTGCTTCGGAGATGGAGATCACAAGCACGGTGCTTCGGAGATGGAGATCACAAGCACAAGATGATGATGGCCATATCATATCACTTATATTGATTGCATGTGATGTTAATCCTTTATGCATCTTATCTTGCTTTGTTTGACGGTAGCATTATAAGATGATCCTTCACTAAATTATCAATGTATAAGTGTTCTCCCTGAGTATGCACCGTTGCGAAAGTTCTTCGTGCTGAGACACCACGTGATGATCGGGTGTGATAGGCTCTACGTTCAAATACAGCGGGTGCAAAACAGTTGCACACGCGGAATACTCAGGTTAAACTTGACGAGCCTAGCATATAACAGATATGGCCTCGGAACACGGAGACCGAAAGGTCGAGCGTGAATCATATAGTAGATATGATCAACATAGTGATGTTCACCATTGAAACTACTCCACCTCACGTGATGATCGGACATGGTTTAGCTGATATGGATCACGTGATCACTTAGAGGATTAGAGGGATGTCTATCTAAGTGGGAGTTCTTAAGTAATATGATTAATTGAACTTGAATTTATCATGAACTTAGTACCTAATAGTATTTTGCTTGTCTATGTTAATTGTAGATAGATGGCCCGTGCTGTTGTTCCGTTGAATTTTAATGCGTTTCTTGGTTAAGCAAAGTTGAAAGATGTTACTAGCAAAGATGCGGATTGGATCCGTGATCTGAGGATTATCCTCATTGCTGCACAGAAGAATTATGTCCTTAATGCACCGCTAGGTGACAGACCTATTGCAGGAGCAGATGCAGACGTTATGAACGTTTGGCTAGCTCAATATGATGACTACTTGATAGTTTAGTGCACCATGCTTAAACGGCTTAGAATCGGGATTTCAAAGACGTTTTGAACGTCATGGACCATATGAGATGTTCCAGGAGTTGAAGTTAATATTTCAAGCAAATACCCGAGTTGAGAGATATGAAGTCTCCAACAAGTTCTATAGCTAAAAGATGGAGGAGAATCGCTCAACTAGTGAGCATGTGCTCAGATTGTCTGGGTACTACAATCGCTTGAATCAAGTGGGAGTTAATCTTCCAGATAAAATAAGTGATTGACAGAATTCTCTAGTCACCATCACCAAGTTAGTAGAACTTCGTGATGAACTATAGTATGCAAGGGATGACGAAAGTAATTCCCGAGCTCTTCGTGATGCTGAAATCGACGAAGGTAGAAATCAAGAAAAACATCAAGTGTTGATGGTTGACGAGACCACTAGTTTCAAGAAAAGGGCAAAGGGAAGAAGGGGAACTTCAAAAAGAACGGCAAGCAAGTTGCTACTCAAGTGAAGAAGCCCAAGTCTGTACCTAAGCCTGAGACTAAGTGCTTCTACTGCAAAGGGACTGGTCAACTGGAAGCGGAACTACCACAACTATTTGATGGATAAGAAGGATGGCAAAGTGAACAAAGGTATATTGGATATACATGTTATTGATGTGTACCTTACTAAGTGTTTATAGCAACCCCTCGGTATTTGATACTGGTTCAGTTGCTAAGAGTAGTAACTCGAAACGAGAGTTGCAGAATAAACAGAGACTAGTAAAAGGCGAGGTGACGATGTGTGTTGGAAGTAGTTCCAAGATTGATATGATCATCATCGCACACTCCCTATACTTTCGGGATTAGTGTTGAAACTAAATAAGTGTTATTTGGTGATTGCGTTGAGCATGAATATGATTTGATCATGTTTGTTGCAATACGGTTATTCATTTAAATTAGAGAATAATTGTTATTCTTTTTACATGAGTAAAACCTTCTATGGTCATACACCCAATAAAATAGTTTGTTGGATCTCGATCGTAGTAATACACATATTCATAATAATGAAGCCAAAAGATGCAAAGTTAATAATGATAGTGCAACTTATTTGTGGCACTGCCGTTTAGGTCATATCGGTGTAAAGCGCATGAAGAAACTCCATACTGATGGACTTTTGGAACCACTTGATTATGAATCACTTGGTACTTGCGAACCGTGCCTCATGGGCAAGATGACTAAAACACCGTTCTCCAGAACTATGGAGAGAGCAACAGATTTGTTGGAAATCATACATACAGATGTATGTGGTGCGATGAATATTGAGGCTCGTAGCAGGTATCATTATTTTCTGACCTTCACAGATGATTTGAGCAGATATGGGTATATCTACTTGATGAAACACAAAGTCTGAAACATTTGAAAAGTTCAAAGAATTTCAGAGTGAAGTGGAGAATCATCGTAACAAGAAAATAAAAGTTTCTATGATATGATCGCAGAGGTAAAATATTTGAGTTACGAATTTGGCCTTCAGTTAAAACAATGTGAAATAGTTTCACTACTCACGCCACCTGGAACACCACAGTGTAATGGTGTGTCCGAACATCGTAATCGTACTTTATTAGATATGGTGCGATATATGATGTCTCTTACCGATCTACCACTATCGTTTTTGGGGTTATGCATTAGAGACAGCTGCATTCATGTTAAATAGGGCACCATCAAAATCCGTTGAGACGACGCCTTATGAAATGTGGTTTGGCAAGAAACCAAAGTTGTCGTTTCTTAAAGTTTGGGGTTGCGATGCTTATGTGAAAAAGTTTCATCCTGATAAGCTCAAACCCAAATTGGAGAAATGTGTCTTCATAGGATACCCAAAGGAGACAGTTGGGTACACCTTCTATCACAGATCCGAAGGCAAGACATTCGTTGCTTAGTATGGATCCTTTCTAGAGAAGGAGTTTCTCTCGAAAGAAGTGAGTGGGAGGAAAGTAGAACTTGATGAGGTAACTATACCTGCTCCCTTATTGGAAAGTAGTTCATCACAGAAACCAGTTTCTGAGACACCTACACCAATTAGTGAGGAAGTTAATGATGATGATCATGAAACTTCAGATCAAGTTATTACTGTACCTCGTAGATCAACCAGAGTAAGATCCGCACCAGAGTGGTACGGTAATCCTGTTCTGGAAGTTATGTTACTAGACCATGACGAACCTACGAACTATGAAGAAGCGATGGTGAGCCCAGATTCCGCAAAATGGCTTGAGGCCATGAAATCTGAGATGGGATCCATGTATGAGAACAAAGTATGGACTTTGGTTGACTTGCCCAATGATCGGCAAGCCATTGAAAATAAATGGATCTTCAAGAAGAAGACTGACGCTGATGGTAATGTTACTGTCTATAAAGCTCGACTTGTTGCGAAAGGTTTTCGACAAGTTCAAGGGATTGACTACGATGAGACCTTCCCACCCGTAGCGATGCTTAAGTCTGTCCGAATCATGTTAGCAATTGCCGCATTTTATGATTATGGCAAATGGATGTCAAAACTGCATTCCTGAATGGATTTCTGGAAGAAGAGTTGTATATGATGCAACCAGAAGGTTTTGTCGATCCAAAGGGAGCTAACAAAGTGTGCAAGCTCCATCGATCCATTTATGGACTGGTGCAAGCCTCTCGGAGTTGGAATAAACGCTTTGATAGTGTGATCAAAGCATTTGGTTTTATACAGACTTTTGGAGAAGCCTGTATTTACAAGAAAGTGAGTGGGAGCTCTGTAGCATTTCTGATATTATATGTGGATGACATATTACTGATTGGAAATGATATAGAATTTCTGGATAGCATAAAGGGATACTTGAATAAGAGTTTTTCAATGAAAGACCTCAGTGAAGCTGCGTATATATTGGGCATCAAGATCTATAGAGATAGATCAAGACGCTTAATTGGACTTTCACAAAGCACATACCTTGACAAAGTTTTGAAGAAGTTCAAAATGGATCAAGCAAAGAAAGGATTCTTGCCTGTGTTGCAAGGTGTGAAATTGAGTAAGACTCAATGCCCGACCACTGCAGAAGATAGAGAGAAGATGAAAGATGTCCCCTATGCTTCAGCCATAGGCTCTATCATGTATGCAATGTTGTGTACCAAACCTGATGTATGCCTTGCTATAAGTCTAGCAGGAAGGTACCAAAGTAATCCAGGAGTGGATCACTGGACAGCGGTCAAGAACATCCTGAAATACCTGAAAAGGACTAAGGATATGTTTCTCATATATGGAGGTGACAAAGAGCTCATCGTAAATGGTTACGTTGATGCAAGCTTTGACACTGATCCGGACGATTCTAAATCGCAAACCGGATATGTATTTACATTGAACGGTGGAGCTGTCAGTTGGTGCAGTTCCAAACAAAGCGTCGTGGCGGGATCTACATGTGAAGCGGAGTACATAGCTGCTTCGGAAGCAGCAAATGAAGGAGTCTGGATGAAGGAGTTCATATCCGATCTAGGTGTCATACCTAGTGCATCCGGTCCTATGAAAATCTTTTGTGACAATACTGGTGCAATTGCCTTGGCAAAGAAATCCAAATTTCACAAGAGAACCAAGCACATCAAAAGACGCTTCAATTCCGTTCGGGATTTAGTCCAGGTGGGAGACATAGAAATTTGCAAGATACATACGGAAATGTTGCAGACCCGTTGACTAAGCCTCTTCCACGAGCAAAACATGATCAGCACCAAGGCTCCATGGGTGTAAGAATCATTACTGTGTAATCTAGATTATTGACTCTAGTGCAAGTGGGAGACTGAAGAAATATGCCCTAGAGGCAATAATAAAGTATTATTTATTTCCTTGTATCATGATAAATGTTTATTATTCATGCTAGAATTGTATTAACCGGAAACATAATACATGTGTGAATATATAGACAAACAGAGTGTCACTAGTATGCCTCTACTTGACTAGCTCGTTAATCAAAGATGGTTATGTTTCCTAGCCATAGACATAAGTTGTCATTTGATTAACGAGATCACCTCATTAGGAGAATGACGTGATTGACTTGACCCATTCCGTTAGCTTAGCATTCGATCGTTTAGTATGTTGCTATTGCTTTCTTCATGACTTATACATGTTCCTATGACTATGAGATTATGCAACTCCCATTTACCGGAGGAACACTTTGTGTGCTACCAAACGTCACAACGTAAATGGGTGATTATAAAGGTGCTCTACAGGTGTCTCCAAAGGTACTTGTTGGGTTGGCGTATTTCGAGATTAGGATTTGTCACTCCAATTGTCGGAGAGGTATCTCTGGGCCCACTCGGTAATGCACATCACTATAAGCCTTGCAAGCATTGTGACTAATGAGTTAGTTGCGGGATGATGTGTTACGGAACGAGTAAAGAGACTTGCCGGTAACGAGATTGAAGTAGGTATCGAGATACCGACGATCAAATCTCGGGCAAGTAACATACCGATGACAAAGGGAACAACGTATGTTGTTATGCGGTCTGACCGATAAAGATCTTCGTAGAATATGTGGGAGCCAATATGGGCATCCAGGTCCCGCTATTGGTTATTGACCGGAGACGTGTCTCGGTCATGTCTAGATAGTTCTCGAACCCGTAGGGTCCGCACGCTTAACGTTACGATGACAGTTTTATTGAGTTTTGATGCACCGAAGGAGTTCGGAGTCCCGGATGAGATCGGGGATATGATGAGGAGTCTCGAAATGGTCGAGACGTAAAGATCGATATATTGGACGACTATATTCGGACTTCGGAAAGGTTCCGAGTGATTCGGGTATTTTTCAGAGTACCGGAGAGTTACGGGAATTCGTATTGGGCCTTAATGGGCCATACGGGAAAGGAGAGAAAGGCCTCAAAAGGTGGCCGCACCCCTCCCCATGGTCTGGTCCGAATTGGACTAGGGAAGGGGGGCGCACCCTTCCTTCTTTCTCCTTCCCCCTTCCCTTCTCCTACTCCCACAAGGAAAGGAGGAGTCCTAGTAGGACTCCTCCCTATGGCGCGCCTCTCCCCTTGGCCGGCTGCCTTCCCCTTGCTCCTTTATATACGGGGGCAGGGGGCACCCCAGAGACACAACAATTGATCCTTGAGATCTCTTAGCCGTGTGCGGTGCCCCCCTCCACCATATTACACCTCGATAATACCGTTGCGGAGCTTAGGCGAAGCCCTGCGTCGGTGGAACATCATCATCGTCACCACGCCGTCGTGCTGACAAAACTCTCCTTCAACACTCGGCTGGATCGGAGTTCGAGGGACGTCATCGAGCTGAACGTGTGTAGAACTCGGAGGTGTCGTACGTTCGGTACTTGATCGGTCGGATCGTGAAGACGTACGACTACATCAACCGCGTTGTGATAATACTTCCGCTGTCGGTCTACGAGGGTACGTGGACAACACTCTCCCCTCTCGTTGCTATGCATCACCATGATCTTGCGTGTGCGTTGGAAATTTTTTGAAATTACTACTTTCCCCAACAGGCAGCGCACGCACAGATGGCAGCCAACCGAAGAGGCAACGGAAGGACCGGCACCCGAACGTGCTCGGCACCGTCAAGGAGGAATTTGCTGAAGTGCCCTCCAGTGGGCATCCAACGGCGCCCAAAGAATTAGTCAGTGGGTACGTGGGACAACTCAGGTGCATTCTTCGGAGCACCGTCTCGATCAACACCGAGAACCTAAGGCATCGTGACCGAGGGAATTTGCGCAACCTCCTCTTCATGAAGCTGCACGAACGATACAAGTTCCCCGGTGACTTCGCAAACACACGCGTCTCAGGGATTAAAGTGAACAGTGCCGCCCTCACTAAGATGAGCACGGCCCTGGCTACTTGGAGATCCGCGGTGAAGAGAAGGATTCTAAGAGGTGATAGTTATGAGAAGATCAAGGAGACAAATCCTTCGATTAGTGAAGCTGACTACCTAGAGTTCAAGATCAAGTGCGAGAGCAACGCATCTGCGGAATCAAGTCAGTGGGGGAAAGATATGCGGGACTTGAACTTAGGGGTCCACAAACTCGGTCCCGGCGGTTACAGAGTGGCGGAACCTATATGGGACAAGGAGGATGCGGAGCGTTCCGAGCAAGGCCTACTGCCCCTCTTCGATAAATACCGTGACAAGCAGACCAGGAACTATGTCAGGGCCCGGTACAAGGTGGACCCGGTAACAAAGGAGCTTACCACGGATCCGAAGACCAAGGCGCTTGAGCTTGTTCTGGTAAGGAATACACCCCCGCGTAATTATCTCCATATGGTTGCATTCTAATTAATAAAGCCAAATTTCTAAATGGTTCACGTTCCTTCCGCAGGACACTGAAAGCAGTAGCTCGGGGTCGTCTCAGAGCTCCCCTTGGGCTACCACTTTAAATAGGGCGTTGAACGTAATGAAACACAAGGATAAGTTCAGTAAGCCGTCGTCAGCTGGTCGTGTGGCCGACAAAGGCTTGTCCATGAAATGGTCGGAATACTATAACGCTGGGCGAAAGGAGAGAAAGACCAGCTCGGAAAGCCAGGAGCGCGAGGTTCAAGAACTCAAGGCACAAGTGGCGCGGATTCCTAAGATAGTCGAAGAGCAAGTGCGAGACCAACTGGGAGCGACGATCACCGCCATTGTGCCTACCTTGATTGAGGGGCTGCAGGCGTGGATTGCGGGCGGCCAACAGGGGCCGCCCCCGATTCCCAGCTTCACAGGCAGCAACTCGCACAACGCGCCGGCGCCATTGGTGTCTCCGGCGGAGGCGGCATTGGTGTCTCCGGCGTCGGCACCGACATTGGAGCTTAATGCACCCGGGTGTGGGAAGAATACGCCGGCCGGCACCTCGGCAGCAAGCGGCCCCTCCGTCACTTGCAGGCCCGCCGTTGGCAGTGCCTCGACATTAGCCGAGCTCGACGCCACCACGGTAACTAAGCCTCTCGGCCGATGACTTCATCTCCTTGCCTTTGACTGGCATCCCTGACGCCCTACATGTTTTTCGCAGGGCGCTGCCGACGTTCCATGCACTCTCCTGCACTTCGTGTACGGCGAGTTGATCGATGTCGCCAAGGCCAGAATCGTTCAACCGTGCAACCGCGTGTTCCACGGTAATCCGATGCCACCCACCATGTATAGGGTTCAACTGGTTCGGGTGCTGCGAGGCTGCGACGACTTGTTACCTCCGTATCGACCCCCTGGGGCCGACGAAGATGATGTGATGACCCTCAGCGCCTGCATAAGCTGGTCCATGCTTTGGCCGAAGAGCCAGATTCGTTTGGGGGCGGGGGACACCACCCCACAGACAACACCGCCAGTCGTGCCGGCGCCAAGCCATGGCAAGACCGTCGCAACGCTACCGCCGTCAGTTGATCCGGACATGCATATGGCACAGGATTCGGACGACGACGACGATACATTTACCAACGTCGATAAGTACTTCAACGAACATGGGTACGGTGACGAATTCTTGGGGCCTCCTTCTCAAGAACCCAACCCTGCAAAAGACGATCGCGATCTAGCTGGTACCGCGGAGAAACCCAATTGCAACAGGCGTCGTCTGGCGTTCAGTTCTCAGGAGACGCCTCCAGCTGCCGCCTTCACCGAGCCTCAGATAGCCGAGGTGCGAAATATTATCAGCCCCAACACACTCAAGAAGGTGGTCTCTGAGCAGAACTCGATCCCATTACAGCAGAAGAAGCAGAAGGGACGGAAAAGAAAAAATAACAAGGGTGCGAGCCAGCCGGCACCGAGTACGATCTGTGCTCAGGACGGGCCACCTTCACCTAAGTATATCTCGAGGAGGGTGCATGTGGCGGGTAGGCCGATGCTACCGACTAATCTGCTCAATGCTGCAACCGCTGCTATGCGGAGTCTGCATGATAGTGTTCTTTCTATGGAGAAGCGGCGTCTCTCCGAGAATGATGTGGCATACCCGGTTTTTGTTGCCAAGGTGCCAGAGGGCAAGGGCTTTGTCGATAGCACCATCGGGGGTATGATCGTCCTGCGGTTTGATGACATCTTCGCTATGTTTAACCTTCATCCGCTGCACTACACCTTCATTCGGCTATTTTCGCTCAGTATGGAGATGCGGATCATTAGAGACAAGACCCCAGACATCGTGATAGTCGACCCCTTCTACATGCGTGCCAAGATCTTGGGCAGCGCTGGGGACCGGCAATTCGCGAGTTCATACCTCGAAGGCGTCATTCTGGCGAACCCAAATAAGGATAACTTCCTCGTGCCTTACTTTCCCGAGTAAGTCATCCTCTCACCACCCCGTAACATATGATTTCTTTGATTTCGATCGTTCTTTTTTTTCCTAACATTCCGTGTTTTGTGCAGTGACACACATTGCACACTCATCCTCTTAAGCCCGAAATATTCCATGGCCACGTATTTCGACTCGGACTGTCAGTCGAAGAAAGACTACACAAATATCAAGAAAGTTCTTGATGATGCTCTCCCCGGCTACGCCAAATCTGGAGGCACCTTCAGGAGGCCAATTTGTAGGTACGGAAAGCACGTGTTCACCCACGTAACGACGTTTCCCTACGTCAAGCAGCCGCCTGGCGGTCAAAAGGATGCCTACTACGCCCTCGATCACATGCGAGCGATCGTACGAGACCATAATCACCTTTTGCTACCAACTAATCTCAAAGATTGGGCCGCACGCTTGTCGGCAATCCAGGACGCGGACATCAGACAAGAATTCTTTCGCATCCAGTCGGAGTTTGCGGAAATCATCCATCAAGATGTCCTTCGTACCTCGGGGCAGTTCTACCTCAAATATCAACCGTCCAACAGTGAAATAGAAACAACGCTACAAATGCAGGCTGACAACGATCATGATTTCATGACCATCACGAAAGACGGCGGCTTCATCCACGCTCCGGTCCCTGAGTCGAGTCGAAAGTAATGATGCTATGTAGTTCTGAAATATCGATTAACTCATGTTGTAATTAAACTTTAATGAACTTGTATGTCTCTTTAGTTTGGACAGTCGTTCAACTTATATGTAATCTATGCTATTTATTAGTAGGACCATGAATCGTGCTATTAATGTGTTGTTTTTCTCTTCCGATCCTTTTGTTGCATACTTATATATTGCTTATATATTGTCTGTGAATTGCTACTAACGTTTTGTTTGTCTAGTGCATAGAGATGCCGTCGTATGTCGTGTACAAGGGTAAGGTTCCCGGAGTCTACGACGACTGGGAGGAGTGTCGGAGACAGGTTCACCGTTTCAGCGGTAACAGTTACAAAGGGTACACCACTAGGGCGGAGGCGGAAGCTAGATACGTGCGCTATCTAGCGGGAGAGCGGAGGGAGCGGAGGAGGAACCGGATGAAGACCAGTTTCATCGCGATGATGCTCATCGTGACCGCAGTTCTCTTTTATGTGATGGTAGTTTAGATGATCGATATCGACTTTGTAATGTGACGACAAACTCGGCTAATATATATGATGAACTTTCCTAATGTCTCGAGACCTAAACTTGGCTAATGTATGAACTTTGTTCGCTATTTCGAATTTGGAGACTAATTTGATGAATTCTATTGTGTGATGTTTATATTCTGTGCTGTGTAACGTGTATTTTGTAACCTGTGCAAATACCAGATATTTTGTAACCTATGCAAATACCAGAAAAGCAAAAAATAATAATTCCTAATATTCATAGTAGTGGTGCACCATATTGAGCATTAGTGGCGCACCAGGGCTAAATACCAGTGGCGCATTATGGGGCATAGTAATGGCGCACTTGGGGGCATACGTGAAGGTAAATATGGCCCCCTAGGAGGCATAGTAATGGCGCACTGTTGGACATAGTAATGTAATGGCGCACTACCAGGTGCGCCACTATTATCTCGGATACTCTGGTGCGCCATTACTATTTGTTACTAGTGGTGTGTTAATAGTGACGCACCTATAATGCGCAATTAATAGCAAAAACAGGTGCGCCACTAACAGCCTTTTTTTCTCGTAGTGGAGCTTCCGAATAAAGCTCTATCTATCTATGTTCACACATCTCTATGAGTAGCTAGTACACTTTAGCTAGCTAGCTTGCTAATTTGCTCCAATGTTAGCTAGGCAGCCGCGTCACCCGAACTAATCAAACCACTTAGCGTACTCAATAGTCATTTTTCTACGATTGACCTAATTAACCTTCTCTATAATTGATGGGCAATTATAACCGTTAAGTACTTACATTGTTTCCTTAATTATGATGTGGAGGCTTGATCAAATAGGGCTTGATGTGCATGTCGCCTTCTGTTTGGACTATCCTTTAAGTTCTTACACAATGCTTTTCGTAGTTGCTTTAAAGATTTAGATCCTTTCTACGACTTCAATTCCAATTCTCTAACTTCCTCTCGATGAAGAGTTTCCTTCGATGTGAATATTCATAGAACCCTCGGCCTAACTAACTAATTTGTCTCCTTAACTAAGATCATTTGTGGGGCCAGGGCTTAGACAAATAGGGCTCCTATGAGCAAGGCGCCTTCCACTGGAACTCTCTTTACTTTCTTCTTTCCTAAAAAAAAAATACAAAGTGCACCACCCACGCTTCCTTTAGCAAAGCGGAAGTACTCTGTGGCCGACACTCTCTGCCTGATTTTGAGACGACGCGTGATCCTACGGCCGTGTGACAATTACTCCTACGCATGCATGGTTGGATCCATAGCATCGTCCGAGCAGTGTCGTCCGTCTAGCAGCACTCTTAGAGCATGTACAATGGAGGCAACACCTAGGTGCTGCCCCATGCTCCACATGTGCACGAACCGGCGAGGCCGTGACCCCAAGCTGCCATCATTGCTGAGCACTTTTTCCATCTCTCTCGTCAGCGTTTTCACTGCTCTGTTTCCCAGAATGGGAAGATCGTGAGCAGCACATCTCACTCGCTCGCTTTTTCCCTTGCTTTCATACCTTTCTCAGCCGAGGAATCCGGTTCTTCTGTAGGATGCCGCTTTGGCCTGCAAGCAGCATGCTGGACCATCCGAACCTACGTGGATAGCGGGGCATTACTCCACGGTGGAGCATTGGCCATGCCCTTAGCAAAGAGAGGATGACGTTAGTTATTATCACATACGTCCAAGCGGAGCAGTGCAAGTGTGGTATGGTACACCTCACTTGATTTGCGGACATGCACGATGCATATGATTGAGGATACAATGATGACGAATTAAGCTGGCAGGATGCGGATGGATGACGACAACTAAACGTCGTGACATCAACCGTGAATGTACACCCGAGATATGTGAAAATGACAGGACGTAGCTACTGCATGCAGTAGCTCGCGGGACTAGGACCCTGATGAAATGGTCGATGATTGCGTGAGGGCCAGGTGCCCCGCCCAGATATCCCAACTCCCCCATGCCATGCATCGTTTTTGGCCAGCCGCAGTTTCTCGAGCTAGCTAGTACATGTCATCTTGAGTTGATGTTCAGCCCAAAGTGTGCACCTTTCATCTGTCGCAGAGCATCATTCATGACTCAGACGCAACATGTACGTACGTAGCTACACACTTTGCAGTTTGCACTAGCACATGATGCATGGTGAACATGTATATATCGGCCAAACGCATGATCAGCCGACAAGATATGTTCAACATTGGCAGATGCACCACGTAGGGTACGTCGGTACGCACGCGACGCTCCTTTATTGTCTGCCGCTTTTCTTTTTCATGGCATTTGGATCTTCTTTCAGATCCAGTTGTGTATAGTAAGTATTGGTTTGCTTCTGGTGCAATTATATATTTTTCCAAAAAAGAAAGAGAGAGAGAAGAAGTTGTGCACCGCACTGCACTGGGAACTGGTTGATGCATGCCTACACTGCACTGCACAGAGCCGGCCCGGCCCGGCCAGTCGGAACCCTGGTCTGCCGGCCTCACTCCTCCTCTTTATATACCACCGGCGATCACGATCGCTCGCTCACATCACCGCCCCGCGCCACTGTTTCCTCCTTCTTGGTCTTCTTCTTCCTGCTTCACAGTATTAAATTTATGCATCAGCTAACTCATTCAAAAATTCGAACTGATGTAAGGAGACGGGCAATATGTTTCAACCCCTCCCCCCCCCTCCCCCCGTCTAGGCTATTTTAGTCCTTAGACGTGGGATCGATGTAGGCCGCAGAATCGTTTTATTTAATACTGCGTTGGCAGGGTCTTAAACTCAAAACCTCTTGGCTCGGATACCATATTGATTTCATGCATCAGCTACTCATCCAAAAGTCCAAACTGATGAAGGAAGACAGGCAATATGTTTCAACACACAGTCCACATACACGCCGACTTGCTAGCTCCGGCCGTCGACAATGGAGAGAGAGGCAGAGGCGCGCCACCAGCTGCTGCTCCACGGCGTGAGCCTGGACCTGCGTCTCAACACGGTCACCCACCAGCGCGGCGGCCCGCGCCCGGCGTCCCCCGCTGCTCCCGCGGCGCTCGACAACGTCGGCAGGGAGGCCCTCGCCTGCAACTACTGCCACCGCAAGTTCTTAAGCTCGCAGGCGCTCGGCGGCCACCAGAACGCGCACAAGCTGGAGCGCACCCCGCCAAGCGCAGCCGGGACGTCCCCTCCTCAGCCGTCGCCATGGCGACTGCTTCCTCTTCCACGGCCGCCCACAGCTGGCTCCACGCCGGCGGCGGGGAGCTCTGGGGGTACTCTGGTTCGGCCGCTGCTCCGGACTCCGCGACGATGGCGCCACTGATGGGCATGGGGATGGGCTGGGCTGGCACCGGCAGCACCGCAGAGGCCGCCGGGGAAGCGGTGCCGGAGGTCGACCTGTCGCTCAAGCTCTGACGAGCTAATTTAGCCAGCACTAGATTCCAGAAGCAAATGTGCATGGACAATCGATACGTCTAGCTTGTCAACAGCAAGTACCCCTAGGTAGTACTGGTGTTGGTAGCTTCTTTAGCGCCTCAGTGTGTACGTGCCTGTCGTTACTTTGACGTGAGGTCCGGTTCTAGTCCATAGAGTTATTTCTTGGAAGTTGCGTGCTAAGTTTTACGACGGCCATTTTCACCAGCTAACCCCTAACGGCAAAGACATTGCTTTGCCGCCATGTCACTGCTCCCTGCCTATTACAACATCTAGCATAGCTAGATGCTACACAGATCAGATACCCCTCATGATCTGACTAGACTTTTAGTCACCCAACACCCAACTCGTCAATACTTGAGAGCCAGATTTATATGCTTGGAGATCGATAGATACCGCTCTTTATAAGAAGCCTCTACCTTTGGCATTAATAATCACCTAACGTATCTTTTTGGCTTCACAGTTTTTGATCGGCAGCGACCGTGAAATAACCATTTCTAAATCATCGCCGATGACACGCTTAACTTGATCCGCATGCATGCATATAAGATGAAGTTCTGTTTGCCAAGCGCGAAATGAATGAGAAGTTGGTTCTAAAGCTTGATCTTATGGCTATGACAGCGATGAAAGTCCACAAATTACGACATTGGTTTTTTGTTTGTTTTGGAGACAAACATTGGATTTCCATGCAAGATTGATTGGCGTTTGTCGATCATTTCAATGTGGTTAATTTGCAAAGTTGTTCTGCTATGACAGCGTTGGTGCGTGCACGACTAGTACTGGCTAGTTAATCATCCTGAGTACTATCATGAATATATGCTGAGATCTGCAAAGGCAATGGTGTAGTGTGTGTTGGTGGTGGTGGGCCATGCTCCAAAATGAGCTAAGGCAGGCAGTATAGCTCCTGCTGAACAACCCCTCCCAGTCCTAATCAAGCTTTGCGTGGTTAGCATGTGACTAACGAAAGTAACACATGAAAACGATATGGCACACACAAACCCTTCTGTTCTGAGCAAGACCCCAAATCTATCTGCCTACCTTAATTATATGTATGATTTAGAATAAAAGTCTGTCTGATCTACTTATCTTCTTTTTTCTTGCACGGATCTAACTTATTTACCTCAGAAATTGACGACGTTTCCCGGATTAGCATTTTTTTGACTGAGTGACGTCAGCATAGCTATGGTGCTACGATCGGCACTGCTGGATACTGCAAACGATGATGAAAAATGTTGCGACGGTACTGCAAGCAACGAATGCTACAACCGTTAACGGAGGATGGTGCGACTGGTGAGATGACGTGTGACAACCGACGAGGGACGACCTGTTACAACCAGCAAGACTAATGCTGCAACTGGTAAGAAGAAATGTTGCAAACAATGGGACAAAATGTTGCAAGGTCGACCGAGACTTGGTTAAATCTCGGTTGACTGACTTTTAGCAAACCTGTTTTTATTTATGTTTTGGCAAAACGGAAGTAGTATTGGCTTTTCAAGCAAGCTTTGCTTGCAAATCGATCATTATCTTGAAGTAGTTTGAGAAGTTGCTATGCTGTGACAGCAAAGGTACACAGCTAGCATGTGGTGGTTAATTGATTGTGATCATGAAAAGTACTATCATGTTGCGATGAAGACAACTAAACAATCATGTGACTAACACAAACACAAGAAAGGTGATCGATATGGCACGATCAACTCATAGCTTCAGGGGAAGAGCCCAAGTTTATCTGTAAGTGTATCAACAAGATCTGGAACAAACATCTAGCCATCTGTATATGTTCACACATCTATGAGTAGTAGGAGTTCCCAATTAGCTAGCTAGTTACTCCAATGGCTAGCCAATCTCCTCCAATATTAGGCAGCCGCATCAACCAAACTAACTAACTCGGCTAGTTAAGCACTCTATGTACACAATAATTCCCTCTGACTAGCATATACCTACCAAGGCAAGTTATGATTGTGTGCATTGATTGATGCAAGGGCCTGACCTTTTCCTTTAAATAGAAAAGGAAAACCTAGGTAGCAAACCACAATAATTAATACCCAACTATATATAATCGGCTCAATTAGTTTGTTTCTTTCAGACATCTATGTGAGAAAATATGGTGGAATGTGCATGGCGCATTTTCTCTGAACTCTCTTTAAACTTCCTCTTATACATATACTGTCGTGGTTTTGTCACGGCAGATGTCCTAGAGAAAGGACTTAGTCGTGGAGCCATCGCTATGGGTTAACTTAAAGGGGTTAAAGCGGACAAGGGACGCAAGAGAGTTTCATACTAGTTCGGCCCCTTACGATGAAGGTAAAAGCCTACGTCTAGTTGTGATGGAATTGATGGGGTTTTGATGACCAGGGAGCGTATACGCTTTGCCCGAGTCTCGAGTTGTTGTCTGTTGTCCCTGAACCGCCGCCGGGTCGTCCCCTTATATACATGGGTTGACGCCCGTCGGTTTACAGAATCCCGAGGCCGGCTCATAATCGTGTCCGGCTCGGTCTCTGCTACTTCTATCTTACAACACAAGTTTACATATCAACGCCGGTTTAGGTCTACAGGCCTTAAACCGGCTTTGGGCCCTGGGCCTTCATAAAGCGTCACCGTCCGTCTTCGTGGACTTCAGATACAGATGAACTACTTATGGAGTTTACCCGGCCTCTCCTGGCCGGTTTACGCCCAGTGGTAATATCTCCAACATTAGGCCCCAGATTGATTTGAACTAGTTCATGTCAATCCTCAATACTTAAGAAAACTTCTTCTTCAACATCTTCACATAATCTTGTAAACCGTCGTGACATCATCTTCTAGGACCATGATAAACCGCCGGGACGTCACCTGTTTCTTTTAAAACTGTGTATAATCCATCTTCATTAATGAGCCTCCGACAATCGAGGCGACAGCTCCGCCTCATATCCAAAAATTCGGCTCCTCGATTTTCGCGCCTCACGTTTATCTTTCTGCCCTTATAAATAGGGCCAGGGGGTCTTTCCATTCTCCCCCTCGTGCCTCTTCGCGTCATCGTCATCCTAGGGACGCCCGAACCTTCGACCTCGGCCGCCGCCGTCAACCTTCGACTGCTGCACTAACCTTGGCCGCTGCATCGACCTGAACGTACCAGAGCTCCTCCGCGCGCCGCCGCTCCTCAACAGCCTCAGTAAGTCTCCCCTTTCTCTTACCATAGATCTGCACTTAGGGTTTCTGTCGTTCATCAGTGTTCGTCGCCGCCCTTCTTTATCCTTATTTATATCCATGGATTAGATCCAAAAACCACATAGATCTCGCGCGGTAGTAGTTTTAGCATCTGTTTGATATCCAACTCATCTCATCTTGGTGAACTTTTAGTACGCTGGAAATTAGGTCAGAATATATTTTGTTTTTCCAATGCACGGTAGATCTAAAATTACCATGGCAGATGTGAAACTTGTTTCTTCCTTCACTTATACACAAGGAGTACCAGATTGGGCGGTTTAACTTTACATACAAAATGATGACCCAGTAGATACCATTAGTCCCCTGTTGAACCGCCAATGCATTCATCATTGTACTGTTTCCATTGTCAGACTCCGGTTTACGAATAACCAATTTCGGTTTATCAATATGCTTGTATCCTTATACCGCTGTATAATTGTCCACGGTCAATCTTAAACCGGCAATAATCATGTTTCAGATTTCCATTGCCATGGCCAAGCAAGTCTATGAATGTAATTGGGCTCCTTCTCGAGTAACCGAAGAACAATTAAACAATTTGTTAAAACGGGCGCTTTAGCCAAGAAAGATGTCATCCACTAGAGGGTCCCTGGCCCGGAAAGTCCTCCTACACCCAAGGACGGAGAGGTAGTCGTGTTTGCTGATCATCTCGGACGAGGTTTTAGTCCTCCTGGTTCAAAAAATTTCCGGGATGTACTGGCCAATTTTCAGCTACGCCCTCAAGACATCGGTCCCAATTCTGTGACCAACATCTGCCACTTCCAAGTCTTTTGTGAGGTTTATCTGCAAGAGGAACCTACAGTCGAACTGTTTAGGGATTTCTTTCACCTAAACCGTCGCACAGAGTTATCGGATGGACCCAATACAGAACTGGGCGGAATGGCGGTTCAGAAAAGGAAAGAAGTCACCTTCCCTCATCCCAAACTCCACAGTCACCCCAAAGAGTGGAACCAGACTTGGTTTTATTGCATGGATACATCTCCACCTGATGAAAACCCCCTGCCGGTTTACCGCCCTGAACGCCTGAGCAACACACATCCTTTTCCTCAGAGGTTGACTGCAAGAGAAAGGGCCAACTATGCTCCTCAATTATCAAAGCTTAGAGCCTTCATGGCAAACGGTTTGACAGGAGTTGATCTTGCTCGTTGTTGGATAAGCTGGAGTATTCTGCCCTTAAGCCGGCGCTCCGGTTTGATGTGTGAGTATACAGGGAGTTTGAAAGATGCTCAGCGGCACATTGACATTCAGCTTACAGATGCAGAGGTCACTGAGGCTGTAAAAAAGATACTGAATGAACCGGAGGCTGTTTGTGCCCAAACCGGACTACTCCCTTTCTGCACCTTCAACAAACCACCAGCTGTAAGAATCATATAATCTTTTTATCTGAAGTTGCTTCTGTCCAAATATTTTCTGAAAGTGTGATTATTTCTGACAGGGTGATGATCCGTTCTGGAACAAGAAACCATCACAAGACAAACCGGCGAAGCCGCAAGATAAACCGGTCAAGCCAGTTCGTCCAAAGACCAAGGTTGTTAAAAAACCTGCCAAGAGATGGACCAGTGCATCCTCCGATCCACCAGCTGATGACGATGTGGGTAATCCGGAACCAGAGGTAGAACTTGACTCTCTTGGTTCATTTATTCGTACATCTCATTGACAATGATTATTAAGGACGATGCTAAAGGTAGTCATGCTGAGGACGTAGAGGTAACCATTCTTTCCTCCGATTCAGATCCTTTGCCAACATCAAAAATCCGTCAAGCAAACCGGAAAGTAAAATTTTCTCACCCTCTTGCTTACTTGGACCCAAACTTTCTTTTGAAGACGCAGCAGCACGAGGCTCGCCGTACAACCCGGCACAGCGGCCAAGTAGTTACCTCCGCCGGTTTACCGAACAGTCCGGTTCGGAAATGCCAATCAGAGGTCTCTTATCCCATTGATACTTCATGCCCAAAAGCAGGTTGTTTCCGCCAGCCTCTTAATCCGTCTGATTCAAATTATCAGGGTATTTCTCACTCATCCTCTGGCGAGTCATCGGCCACACAGCTTCCACCCCTCAAAACAGTTCCTGGGTGAGCTATGCACGTGTCTTTATTCTTGATGTGTTATCTTTACATGCTGTACTGATCCTTATGTCTATCTTTTCTCAGCGCCAAGCCAAGACCCAGCAAAAGGCTCAGTTAAGAAAACCGGCTGATGATAATGTAGCTGCTGAACTGGAAACAACACCAGATCCAGAAGAAACCGACGCTGACGCCATGCTTAATGATCCGCCGCCTCAAGACCATGACTTCCTTGCCGAACAAGTGCAAGTTGACGCTACAAGCCATGCAGACTGGCCAACCAGCCCTGTCCGAACTGATGATAAACCGGTCAGTCCAGTTAAAGATACTGACAAACTGCCAACTCCAGTGAAGGCTGCTGATGACCATAGGGATGGCAATGGGTAGGGTATGGGCGGGTACAACCCTTTTCTTCCCAAACCCATACCCAAAAAAACTTCCTATACCCACCCATTTCAAGACCCATAGGCACAAATTGACACCCATACCCATACCCATCGGGTATCCCATACCTAATGGGTATCCGATGGGTACAGTATATAGCATTTACATGTTGAGAAATTATAGAAATGAGTCTAAAATTCAAGTGATGATTGGCGATCAGTTTAGCATCGACGTTGCCTCCTGCGATGGGCCTATTAGAGGTGGAAAGGGAGTACAATAAGTGGTTGGTAGAAGGCCGACACAAAGAGAGGCGGCCATGGGAACTAGGGTATATTGCTCCGAGTGTTGGGCAAGAGTCGGTTGCTGATTAGTCAAGATTTCATTATTTCGATGAGTCACATAGGTTGGAGGAGGAGTGGTGATCTATAAGTTGCGGTCCTATGACTATGGCTCGTTTATGGAATAAGGGATTGAGGGTTTGGCCATAGAAGTTATTTTATTTCTGGGTATCCATTGGGTTACCCATGGGCACAATTTCTTACCCATGCCCTACCCATATATTTTGCGGGTATGGATACCCATACCCATGGGTATCAAATCTTGCCAGGTCTTACCCATGCCCACTATTTTAGGGTAGGGTACCCGCGGGTACCCATACCCATGGGCAAAACTGCCATCCCTAGATGACCAAGATGATGACATTATGATTACTGGCACTGGCCACACCACTCCTGGCAATCCCGTCGCTTTGTCAAAACATACTGCCAAGGATGAGCTCTTTGCTATCGGCAAAGGCAAATGGAATGCCGATTTATCAAGCTACGCCCATCTCAATGCTCAAGACATTCACTCTGGCTTCTTGAACCATCTGTATACCAGCCGTGACTATGAAGCTAGTTTGGTAAACTTGATGAAGGAGCGATATGAGGTTACTACTATTTTTCTCTTTTGTCCAATTGCAGTTTATCAACTCCTAGTAGCCCCCAAGTAACGGTTTATGATATCAATCTAAACCGGGACTTAGTAACAATTTCATGTTTGCAACAATGCACCTTAACTTCACTGATGTAGCCCCCAAGGGCCGGTTTAACTTTATAAAGATGAACCGGGACTTTATAGAAGAATTCCCATAGCAGCATTTTATGAGCAAATACACATTAGCCCCCAAGTGCCAAGCTTAATACTTGTATTGTGCTTGGGACTTGTAAAAATTTCTGATAAAGAGCAAATATGCATTAGGCCCCAAGTACTAAGGGCATAACTTGTTATGTGCTTGGTACTTCAAATATGTACTGTCAACTCATTATATATCTGTCTCTTTGTAGGCTGAACTGAGCAAGAAGGAAAGCCAAACCGCTGATCTGCAAGAGAACCTCAAGTCCCAACAGGCCAAAACTTCCAAGGCAAAAGATGAGTTGAGGAGCGCCTTAGCCACTATGGAAAAACTAAAGAAGAGCTTCACCAAGGAGCGGGCGGATTGGGAGACTGAAAAATCCGCTTTGATAAAAAGGGCTGAAAACACAGAAGCCGCTCTTAAACCGGTGGTTGATGAACTGACCGGCGTAAAGCGGCAGATTCATGCCATGACTGCTGCTATGTTCGGTAAACATCTTTTCCGTAATACTTTCAACATATCTTTCCCATGTGTTGTCGGCTTACTGATGTGTACAATGGTGCAGGAACTCGCATTAGCCATCTGGGCTCTGACGTACAGAAGAAATTGAAAGCGGCCTATACTCTGATAGAGCAGCTGTATACCGGCGCACAGCGGATTATCTGCATCGCTTCACACAATAAACCTCCTCCAACATTGACCAAGGACACCTTAGAAAGGCTATCCATGCTGCCTGCCCGGGTTGAAGAACTAAAGAAAGCTGCGGCAAGGGCCGGAGCTCTGACCGCTCTAACCCGGGGAAAGGCGTGGGTGCCTGATCTTGATCCGGTGGACGTGGCTAAACGCTTCCCAAGCTTAAAAGAAGACGGATCAGAATTTGTCCAGGAAGATCTCCGCGCCATAAACCGGGAAGTACATCCACTGGATTGTCAATTGGCTGAAGAAGTTGATCTCTCATACTATCAGGCAAGTTATGATGATAAGAACAGACGGGTTGCGGCGCCAATTCCAGAAGCGCAAAATCTAATCCCTCCAATCCGTAAGCACACTTATGCCCCTGATATTGAACCGTCAACCCTTATAAGCGACGAAGCTGTGTTCCAAGCTTTAACTGGGATCGACTGGACAACTGTTGACTTCCAGCCGCTGGGTAGAGACGAAGAAGATGAACCGGTGCAAGATAATCCACAGCCGTCAGGTCAAGCTGATAAGCAATCATAATCCGGGGGCCGGTTTAGTCTTCCACTTGCTGCAATGCTTATTGAGAAACAATTATCCCTTTGGGCACTAAAACGCCTTGTAATAGGCTAGTTAAAACACTTGGTCTGTTATGCCTTCGTGCATATTTATCTGCGACTGATGCGTGTTAATCCGCCATGCTTAAGATACAATGTTTATAATCCATAGCTATTTATTCAAATTGTTCCTGCAGATAAGAAGCTTAAAACGCGCTGGCAGTTTACCACCAGGTGGGTCATGATACCCAAATATATACATGACCAAGGTTTATAACCAAGGTTGTAAAAGATAACCAAATATTTAAATATGTGATACCTGTGACCTTTAGGCATAGTGTTGGCTGACCAACTTTGTAATGAGGGTAATAAACCTAATCCGGAGTAAAAGCAACTCCTGTTATATGATGCCGGTTTACAATAAAACCGCTCCGGGTTGTGATAAACACGGGTATATTCCATACTGGTGACTTTGAGTCAAAACCAGACCGGGCTGATAGTCTCCGGATTATAACTTGATCATGTATTGACAACTTGTAGTTGACAGCCTAACCGGGTTGATAAACACCGGTTTGAAAACATCACCAATCTTATCAAAAGAAAGAGAAACTTAGCAAAAGGCAAATAAAACCGTTGTAGTCGAGGCTTTTCACGGGCTGCCAGGCCCTAAATTCGACAGCAAAAAATCTCCAAACAACATTGTGAGCTGTGCTCAGTGAGTGCCTATGTTTGAGCTGTTGTTTTACAACACTCTCTTTGGCCCCGGATTGATGTGGCTTTCAGCCGATCAAGAGGTGTGACTGTGGTTCGGATACGACCAAGCCCCCAAGTGATGCTGTGGCATTACACCGATCAAGAGGTGTAGCTATGGTTCGGGTACGACCAAGCCTCCAAGTGATGCTGGCATTGCACCGATCAAGAGGTGTAGCTATGGTTCGGATACGACCAAGCCCCCAAGTGATGTTGTGGCATTGCGCCGATCAAGAGGTGTAGCTATGGTTCGGATACGACCAAGCCCCCAAGTGATGTTGTGGCATTGCGCCGATCAAGAGGTGTAGCTATGGTTCGGATACGACCAAGCCCCCAAGTGATCTAATATGAAGCTTTGAGAAGCTAAATCAAGGGTAAACCGGACGCCGCTTTGTAAGCTCCATGTAACCACACATGATGTAATAAAAACAACAGATACCCCGCTTTAGCTGAGGTTCCGGTTTATTATATTGATCATAATATATACAATGTCATAATATGTACATAAGCAGAGCCTATAGCTCAAGTATAGTAAGGCCGAAGATGAGCAATATTCCACGGGCGGTTGGTCTCCTCCTCCGATTTACGTGAGTCTTTGCGCTCTCGAACATCGATTAGGTAGTACAACCCGTTGTGTAGATTCTTGCTGACCACAAAGGGTCCTTCCCAAGGGGGGGATAGCTTGTGCATATCCGTCTGATCCTGGATGAGCCGAAGCACCAAATCACCTTCTTGAAAGGTTCTGGTTCTAACCCGGCGGCTATGATAGCGACGCAGATCTTGCTGATAAATCGCCGAACAGGCTGCCACCATGTCCCGTTCCTCATCTAACAGGTCAAGAGCTTCCTGCCGTGCCTTCTCGTTGTCAGCTTCAACATATGCCGCTACACGAGGCGAGTCATGACGGATGTCACTAGGAAGAACTGCTTCCGCTCCATAAACCATGAAGAATGGTGTGTACCCTGTCGACCTGTTCGGTGTGGTATTGATGCTCCACAACACAGAAGGTAACTCCTCAACCCAACAAATCGGCGTCCGTTGCAAAGGAACCATAAGCCGGGGTTTGATACCTCTCAAGGTCTCTTGATTGGCCCTCTCCGCTTGACCATTGGACTGGGGGTGAGCCACTGATGACACGTCAAGCCGGATGTGCTCACGTTGACAGAACTCCTTCATGGCACCCTTTGACAGATTGGTACCATTGTCTGTTATAATGCTGTGTGGAAAGCCAAACCGGAAGATCACCTTTTTGAGGAATTGAAACGCCGTGGCTGCGTCACACTTACTAACTGGCTCTGCCTCCACCCACTTCGTAAACTTATCAACCGCCACCAAAAGGTGGGTCTTCTTGTCCTTGGACCTCTTGAAAGGCCCAACCATATCCAGCCCCCAAGTTGCAAACGGCCAGGTGATTGGAATCATCCTCAATTCTTGAGCTGGTACATGAGCGCGCCTTGAAAATTTCTGACAGCCATCACATCTTTTGACCAAGTCCTCGGCATCAGCATGAGCTGTCAACCAATAGAAACCGTGATGAAACGCCTTGGCCACCAAAGATTTTGAACCGACATGGTGACCACAATCTCCTTCGTGGATCTCACGCAAAATTTCACGGCCTTCCTCAGGAGACACACAGCGTTGAAACGCCCCTGTCACACTGCAATGATGTAACTCTCCATTGATAATAGTCATGGACTTGGACCGCCGGGTTATCTGCCTGGCCAAAGTTTCATCCTCTGGTAACTCGCCCCCGTTTATATACGCCGGATATGGAACCGTCCAATCTGGGATAACATGAAGAGCCGCCACCAACTGAGCCTCCGGATCAGGAACAACCAAATCCTCTTCACCAGGGAGCTTGACGGACGGATTACGCAAAACATCCAGGAAGACATTAGGTGGAACCGGTTTATGTTGGGAACCCAGGTGGCTTAAAGCGTCCACCGCTTCATTCTTCCGCCGGTCCACATGATCCACCTGATAACCTTTAAAGTGACCTGCAACAATATCCACCTCACGACGATATGCTGCCATTAGTGGGTCCTTGGAATCAGAAGTGTCGGACACTTGTTGAGCCACTAGATCCGAGTCACCGAAGCACTTAACTCGGCTTAGGTTCATCTCCTTAGCCATCCGAAGACCATGGAGTAAAGCCTCATATTCAGCTGCATTGTTAGTGCAAGGGAACATTAAACGGAGAACATAACAAAACTTATCACCTCGTGGGGAAGTTAATACGACTCCGGCCCTCGAGCCCTCCAATTGCCTGGACCCATCAAAATGAATAGTCCAATAAGTGTGATCCGGCTTCTCCTCTGGCGCTTGTAATTCTGTCCAATCATTGATGAAATCCACAAGTGCCTGAGATTTGATCGCCGTTCGGGGTATGTATTTCAACCCGTGAGGCCCGAGCTCAATAGCCCACTTAGCAATCCGACCAGTTGCTTCCATGTTCTGGATTATTCCCCCAAAGGAGCGAAGCTGACCACCGTGATGGGATGACCTTGGAAATACTGCTTAAGCTTCCGGCTTGCCATGAAAACCCCGTACACCAATTTTTACCAATGTGGGTATCTCTGCTTGGACTCAACAAGTACCTCACTGATATAGTAAACTGGCCGCTGAACCGGATATTCCTTTCCTGCCTCCTTGCGCTCCACCACGATAGCCACACTAACAGCCCGAGCATTAGCTGCCACATATAGCAACAATGGTTCTTTGTCCACTGGAGCAGCGAGAATCGGCGGATTAGCCAGCTGCCGCTTTAAGTCCTCAAATGCTTCATTAGCGGCGTCACTCCAGATGAAGTTATCCATTTTCTTCAGCATCTGATATAAAGGGATGGCCTTCTCGCCAAGGCGACTGACAAACCGGCTCAACGCGGCAATCCGGCCTGCCAGGCGTTGAACATCATTGATACACTTCGGTTTAGCCAAGGAGGTGATGGCTTTGATCTTTTCCGGATTAGCTTCAATGCCCCTGTTAGACACCAAAAAGCCCAAGAGCTTGCCTGCAGGTACACCAAAGACACACTTGGCCGGATTAAGCATCATTTTATAAACCCGCAGGTTATCAAAGGTTTCCTTCAAGTCATCAATCAATCTCTCCTTCTTCCTTGATTTTACCACAATATCATCCACATAGGCGTGAACATTGCGGCCGATCTGTTTATGCAGACAATTCTGCACACACCGTTGATAAGTCGCCTGGGCACTCTTGAGCCCAAAGCGCATGGACACATAGCAGAAGGCTCCAAAGGGAGTTATGAAGGCTGTCTTCTCCTGGTCCTTAACTGCCATTTTGATCTGATGATAACCAGAATATGCATCCAAAAAGCTTAAACGCTCGCACCCCGCCGTAGCATCAATAATTTGATCAATACGGGGAAGGGCAAAAGGATTTGCTGGACAAGCTTTGTTGCGGTCTGTGTAATCCACACACATACGCCAAGTGCCATTCTTCTTGAGGACCAGCACCGGATTAGCCAACCACTCAGGATGGAATACTTCAACGATAAATCCAGCCGCCAAGAGCCTGGCTACTTCTTCTCTAATAGCTTTGTGCCTTTCTTCATTAAACCGGCGAAGAAACTGATTGACCAGTTTATACTTGGGATCAAAATTGAGAGTGTGCTCAGCGAGTTCTCTCGGTACACCTGGCATGTCAGAAGGCTTTCAAGCAAAGATGTCCCAATTCTCACGGATGAACTCGATGAGCGCGCTTTCCTATTTCGGATCCAAGTTAGCGCTGATGCTAAAATGCTTGGACGAATCGCCAGGCACGAAGTCAACCAGCACCGGATCATGCTCTGTAGTTGGTTTCTTCAACGAAGTCGTATCTGCCGGATCAACATTGTCCTTGTAAAACTTCAACTCTTCTGTTGCACAAACCGACTCAGCATAAGCCACATCACCTTCTTCACACTCCAGAGCAATCTTGCGGCTCCCATGCACGGTTATAGTTCCCTTGTGACCCGGCATCTTGAGCTGCAGATAGACATAACAAGGCCGTGCCATAAACTTAGCATAAGCTGGCCGTCCAAATAGGGCATGATACGGGCTGCTGATTTTTCACCACTTCAAAGGTCAAGGTTTCTGATCTCGAGTCATGCTCATCTCCAAAAGCCACCTTCAGAGCTATCTTACCAATAGGATACGCCGACTTACCAGGCACCACACCATGGAACACGGTATTGGACGGTTTAAGATTTTTATCTGTTAACCCCATGCGACGGAAAGTTTCATAATAAAGGATATTGATACTACTCCCTCCATCCATGAGTACCTTAGTGAACTTATAACCTCCCACCTGAGGTGCCACCACCAGAGCCAGATGACCCGGATTGTCAACCCGGGGTGGATGATCTTCTGTACTCCACACAATCGGCTGCTCGGACCAACGCAAATAACGGGACATCGCCGGTTCAACGGCATTCACTGCCCTTTTACGAAGCTTCTGATCGCGCTTGTCCAAGCTAGTGGGGAAGACATGATACTGTCCGTTGTTCAACTGCTTCGGGTTGCTCTGGTAACCCAACTGCTGCTACTGATTATTGCCCTGATGATTATAGCCACCTTGGTTACCCTGATTACTTTGATTGTTATGTCCACCCTGATTACCGTGGAAGCCTGAACCAGAATTTCCTCCGCCATAACCCGGCCCATGAGCGCCGGGGCCCGAACCGCCTCCTAGTCCATGATCATACCGGAAAGAATCAGAATTTTTGAACTCTTGCATGATGTAACAATCTTTTCCAGAGGTGCGTGAACGGGTCCTCCTTCGTCCCATGCTTTGGACAGGGTTGGTTCAACAGATAAGACAAACGGTCCAGATTAGGACTTGGCCTTCCACCGCGCTGGGGCGGTTTACCCTTACGCCGCTGGCCCTTGTCATGTGTATTAGTGTTAGCCACAAAGTCTAATCCGTGGTCCGCCTTACGCTTGCCGTCGTTTCCATGACCCGCCGGGTTGTGGTGCTGCCCCTTGGCATTGCCGCTCTTCTTTCCCTTCCCTGTCTTATCATCGTCAGACTCGGGATCCTTGGTACTATCAGAGTCGGCATACTTCACCAGTGCAGCCATGAGGGTTCCCATATCATTACAATGACGTTTGAGCCGTCCCAACTTCAACTTCAGGGGTACAAACCGGCAATTGCCTTCCAATGTTAAAACTGCGGTGTCAGCGTTGATGCGGTCCGACGAATGCAAAATCTCCGAAACCCGGCGCACCCAATGGGTTGTTGACTCTCCTTCCTCCTGGACACAGGCAGCTAAGTCCACAATTGACATGGGTTGCTTGCATGTATCCTTGAATTTCTGAATAAACCGGGCTCTCAACTCGGCCCATGACCTGATAGAAATAGCCGGTAAGCTCTTTAAGCAAGTGTGGGCTGTCCCTTCTAGCATCATGGTGAAGTATTTCACACGACCCATGTTTCAGGGGATAAATCGGAGGTGTAATTCGGCACCTTGCGCGGGCCCTTAAATCCTTGGGCAGGCGCAGATTGCGCAACGCTGGGACAAGACATGGCACTCCCAAAGAACTAGAGGTAACTCCTTGTTCCACCGATGTGGTTGGACGAACCGGAGTAAGCTGACGGGCTTCATGCTGCGCCGCTAACTCGGCCTCTCTGCGTGCCCGAGCCCGGTCCACCACCTCCTGAGCATCACCAGCACCACCCGCCGGGTTATTGCCACGGGGCAGTGTTGGGGATCGTAGCAGAATTTTAAAATTTTCTACGCATCACCAAGATCCATCTATGGAGTTTACTAGCAACGAGGGGAAAGGAGTGCATCTACATACCCTTGTAGATCGCGAGCGGGAGCGTTCAAGTGAACGGGGTTGATGGAGTCGTACTCGTCGTGATCCAAATCACCGATGACAGAGTGCCGAACGGACGGCACCTCCGCGTTCAACACACGTACGGAGCACCGACGTCTCCTCCTTCTTGATCCAGCAAGGGGGAAGGAGAGGTTGATGGAGATCCAGCAGCACGACGGCGTGGTGGTGGAAGTAGCGGGGATCCCGGCAGGGCTTCGCCAAGCGCAAGCGGGAGGGAGAGGGAGGCGCCAGGGGTTGTAGTACTACTGCCCTCCCTCCCCCCACTATATATAGGCCCCCTGGGGGGCGCCGGCCCTGGGATCCCATCTACATGGGGGGGCGGCGGCCAAGGGGGGAAACTTGCCCCCCAAGGCAAGTGGGGCGCCCCCACCCCTAGGGTTTCCAACCCTAGGCGCAGGGGGAGGCCCAAGGGGGGCGCCCCAGCCCACTAAGGGCTGGTTCCCTTCCCACTTCAGCCCATGGGGCCCTCCGGGATAGGTGGCCCCACCCGGTGGACCCCCAGGACCCTTCCGGTGGTCCCGGTACAATACCGATAACCCCCGAAACTTTCCCGGTGGCCGAAACTGGACTTCCTATATATAATTCTTCACCTCCGGACCATTCCGGAACTCCTCGTGATGTCCGGGATCTCATCCGGGACTCCGAACAACTTTTGGGTTTCCGCATACTAATATCTCTACAACCCTAGCGTCACCGAACCTTAAGTGTGTAGACCCTACGGGTTCGGGAGACATGCAGACATGACCGAGACGCCTCTCCGGTCAATAACCAACAGCGGGATCTGGATACCCATGTTGGCTCCTACATGTTCCACGATGATCTCATCGGATGAACCACGATGTCGAGGATTCAATCAATCCCGTATACAATTCCCTTTGTCAATCGGTACGTTACTTGCCCGAGATTCGATCGTCGGTATCCCAATACCTTGTTCAATCTCGTTACCGGCAAGTCACTTTACTCGTACCGTAATGCATGATCCCGTGGCTAACTCCTTAGTCACATTGAGCTCATTATGATGATGCATTACCGAGTGGGCCCAGAGATACCTCTCCGTCATACGGAGTGACAAATCCCAGTCTCGATCCGTGCCAACCCAACAGACACTTTCGGAGATACCCGTAGTGCACCTTTATAGTCACCCAGTTATGTTGTAACGTTTGGCACACCCAAAGCACTCCTACGGTATCCGGGAGTTGCACGATCTCATGGTCTAAGGAAATGATACTTGACATTGGAAAAGCTCTAGCAAACGAACTACACGATCTTTTATGCTATGCTTAGGATTGGGTCTTGTCCATCACATCATTCTCCTAATGATGTGATCCCGTTATCAATGACATCCAATGTCCATAGTCAGGAAACCATGACTATCTGTTGATCAACGAGCTAGTCAACTAGAGGCTTACTAGGGACACATTGTGGTCTATGTATTCACACATGTATTACGATTTCCGGATAACACAATTATAGCATGAACAATAGACAATTATCATGAACAAGGAAATATAATAATAACCATTTATTATTGCCTCTAGGGCATATTTCCAACAGGCAGATCACGGTTCCGCGCATTGCTTGACACTACCGGTTCATCCATACGCCTGCTGTAACTCCGGCTTGGACGGGGAGTGGAATGAATCCGATCACGACTATATGAATAAGCCTCCTGTTGAACCAAAGCTGTCTGAAGAAGCTCCTTAACCCGACGCGTCTCGACCGCCGCTGGAGAATCGCCTTCGATCGGGATGGCCGCCAGCCGTGAAGCGGCAGCGACAATGTTGTCCATCGGGTTAGAGTAATGACCCGGCGGCGTGGGGACATGAGGCGTTACAATGTTGTTCTGACGAGGCGGATCCGCCAAATGTGACTGAACCGGCGCCCCTGCTCCAGGTGCCTCCACCCGGTTTACCACCGGCGGATTACTGGTCCCTGCTCCTGGGGTGTTAAAGAGATTTCTAGCGTCATAAACCGGCGGTAGGCGAGATCGGTGCCTCCTCTTCAGGACTTCTTTCGACGCACTCTGATCCAGCATAATTCGATAAGCTTGTGCATCCAAAGCGGCCCGCTCCGCGGCTATCCTGGTATCCTCAGCTGCTAAGTCAGCTTTGGCCTGGGTGATCTGATCTTTCACTTTCGCAATTTCCGCATTGTGTGCATCCTGATCCGCCGGGTTAACCTCCGCCATCATCGTTGCCAACGCGTCAAACAAATCAGATAGAACCTGAGCTGACGGTCGCACAGGGCCTCCTGCCCCGGCCGCTGCTACCGCTGCCGAGCCGGAAATCATCGCCGCTGCGGTTGAAGAGTGGAGCGCCGGTTGCGTGCCGGCCATGAAGATCGCAACCCGGTTTGGCAGATCAAAGGGGTCCGGAATACTGTCGCCATCGGAACAGCCCCCAATCCGGCCATCTTATAACTGATATAACGACTCGGTTTCTCCAGTCGATGACTCATCGCCGGAATAAACGACGGTCTCACCACCAGATTCCGACCTATCCTCATATTCCCTTCCATGGATAACTCCCACGAAGGCACGCTTCATGATAGGCTTGACCCGGGCAGATCTCGCACGCTGAGCCGTTTCGACGAGGCTGTAGATGTCCGGCTCAGGGCCCGGTTCGCCGATCTTGCCAATGAAAACGTGTATGCCACCAAAGGGGACCCGGTACCCGTACTCGATTGAGCCGGCCTCGGGGCCCCAGCCTGCATCATTGATGTAGAGCTTGCCGCGACGACTCTTGGTCATCCGGCCCACAGCGTAACCCTTGAGTCCTTCGAAGTTGCCCTCCAAGAACTTGAAACCATCGTGCGATAGCCCCACGGTGGGCGCCAACTGTCGTGGTTTTGTCACGGCAGATGTCCTAGAGAAAGGACTTAGTCGTGGAGCCATCGCTACGGGTTAACTTAAAGGGGTTAAAGCGGACAAGGGACGCAAGAGAGTTTTATACTAGTTCGGCCCCTTACGATGAAGGTAAAAGCCTACGTCTAGTTGTGATGGAATTGATGGGGTTTCGATGACCAGGGAGCGAATACGCTTTGCCTGAGTCTCGAGTTGTTGTCTGTTGTCCCTGAACCGCCGCCGGGTCGTCCCCTTATATACATGGGTTGACGCCCGTCGGTTTACAGAATCCCGAGGCCGGCTCATAATCGTGTCCGGCTCGGTCTCTGCTACTTCTATCTTACAACACAAGTTTACATATCAACGCCGGTTTATGTCTACAGGCCTTAAACCGGCTTTGGGCCCTGGGCCTTCATAAAGCGTCACCGTCCGTCTTCATGGACTTCAGATACAGATGAACTACTTATGGGGTTAGCCCGGCCTCTCCTGGCCGGTTTACGCCCAGCGGTAATATCCCCAACATATACTATGTGTACTCTCGCCTCACTAAAAATAGAGCCAACTAGAATTCCAACCGAGCTTGGCCAGACAATACCACATATAATGTGCGTCATGACTTCTATTCTTATGTATTTAACCCCCTCTCGGTGAAGAGTCCGATTCCTTCCATACATTCTTAGAAGTTTTGGTCTAATTATTGTGTTTCCTTGAGACCATTTGTGAAGCTTGCTAGGGCTTGGCAAACAAGACTAAGCATGGCGCCTTTTGTTCGAACTCCTTTTTAACTTCCTAAAAAATCACATGTAGCATGCTATTAGGACCGTATGCATCATCACTTCACTAAAACCGGAGCGGAAAACCGGTACCATACAACCAAGTTTGGTGAAACCGGTTCTAATTGTAACTTCTACTCTCTCTTTCTCTCTGTCTCTGAAGTTAAAGTTAAAGTTGGCCGTACTTGCAAGTACTGCTGGGGAAGTCCAACTGTGGCACATGCACGTCACTTGATTTGTAAACAGACAAAGCATGGATGATGCATGCATGTGTTGAGCTGGCTTACCGACGCATGCATGCACACTACGGAGGAAACTCCTCGCCTCACCTGACTGTAAACAAACAGTACGCATGCATGTGCTCGCCGAACCGTCCGTTTATTTCTCTTCCATGCTCGGCAGTCGGCAGGCGGCGTCAGGAGATATCTCGGGGGCCCCGTCCTGTCTAGACCAAATGGTTCTTCGTATAACTTAGGGGGTGTTTAGTTCTTCAGACATTTTTGTATTGAGACTAAAAAAAGTCCATAGCAAATCAAACAGGCGAAACTTTTTTAGAACCTTTTGCTAAAAGTCCTTAGAAGCACCTCCTTAAGAGTCTTTTTCAAAAATTTCTATAAATTAGAAAAAGTCCTAGGACTAGAGAACCAAACAGCACCTTATTTTTTGGCCTCTCACAAATTCCAAAACCATGATACATATCTCTGTCTATCTGAAAAGGCACTGTTGTACATGTACACCGAGTATTCAGATTCAGCAGCACTATGGTTCTTTGCCGAGAAAAGAAATGTTTCTTTAATTTTCCTTTTCTCATCGCCACATTTTTTTTGGGTGCTATCTTTTCTTGAATCTCACAACTACATGTAGGTGTTTTCTCATGGACCTCTACAAATTCTTACCGTATTTCCACATATACATCTTTACATTTTATTTTATTTTTGCTTGGGCACGTCTTGTCTAGCTAGCTAGCTCGTTACTACGACGTGAGGTCCGGTCGGTTTCTTGGAAATTGCTTGATCTGCTAATGGAGAGCACCTTTGGTCCCTGGAGCATCTACAACCGGACCTTTCAAACCCGTCTCATACGCTCGGGCGACCCGCCCGGTCACTGTCCGACTATTTAAGTCGACTGGCGGCACCGATACCCTACCATCCTTCCACATTTTCCACCTTCTATTCGTCGCTGCCGCCACTTTCCACTCCATCCGTCCGCCTAGTGGCCATACCCCCACGCTGCCGGGTGAAGAGCGAGCCATTTCTGACGCCGGAGCGCCGGCTCGAGCTCCTTGAGCAGATCCGGGCTAGGCGCGAAGCCCGGATCGCCGCAGGGCTACCTCCGGATGTAGTGGACCCGGAGGAGAAGTTGGAGGAGGAGGAGGAGGAGGTGGAGGAGGAGGAGGAGGACTTTGAGGAGGAGCGGGATGAGGCGGAGGAGGAGAGCGTGGGAGACGCTGGCGACAGGGATCTGCAGGCGGAGCAGCAGGCCATCCTCGATTCCCTCCGGTCGGAGTCGGCTGCGGAGGCAAGGTGCTGTTGCTGGCATCAGATGGAGGCGCAAGAGGCCGCGCAGGAGGCGGTGATGTTCGCCTACATGGATAAGGTCGAGCAGGAGGAGGATGAGCCGGAGCCCTCCTACCCGCACGTCCAGCCGGCGCCCGGCGCCCTCGTCGTACACATCTCCGACAACGAAGAGTAGCTAGGGTAGTACCTAGATGTAGTATGTAGGATTTTTTTTTGCATACTTTGTATGGATCTAGGGGCTGAAATATGAGAGTGGTGGATGCAAAGTGGCTAATTTGAGGGGTGCCCGGTCAGTGCCCGCGGCCACGCCCGGGCGCGTCTGCGGGCATTTGAGGGGCCGGATTTGCCAAGTCCGGCAAGCCGGACCTCTCTAACCCGCCTCATACGCCCGGGCGGGACGCCCGGTCACTGTCTGGTCACGATTTTTTGACCGAGACGGGCCCCTCAAACGCCCGGGCTGACCGGCACCCCCTATATCCAGCCCAAATATTGGGCGGATATGGGGGCGCCCGGGCACGCCCGCCACGTCGGACCCGACAGCCCGACCCCACCCCAAATTGCACCAAATCCACCCCCGAGCTGCCTGATCCATTTTCTCTCTCCTCTCTTCTTCCTCGTCCACGCCGTCCGGCTCGCCGCTCCGCCGCCGCGTGCACTCCGCAGCCGTTCGTGACCTCTGCACAGGTAGCTCCGGCAGAGCAGTCCTCTCTCTCGTCCTCGCCGTGGGGGACTTCGTCTTCGGCCTGGACGGCACCGTGGTACGTCTGACAACTCTCTGGCTCCGCCTTGCGCTCGATGTGTTCGACACATTGTCTGACCGGATTTTTTTTGTAATTTGGTTAGGGAAAACGATGGATTC
The DNA here is from genome assembly GCF_018294505.1 of Triticum aestivum. Taxonomy (NCBI): domain Eukaryota; kingdom Viridiplantae; phylum Streptophyta; class Magnoliopsida; order Poales; family Poaceae; genus Triticum; species Triticum aestivum. The sequence continues at coordinate 447,693,042 of NC_057808.1, read as the reverse complement.
CGATGCTTCGTCGGATGAGGAGTATGAACGGACAGAGGTTGACCAAATCATTCAAGATGAGTTCTTCGATTACTCAGATTCGGACGAAGAAGTGGACATGATTATGCTCATGAGAATGCAAGCGGAGATGAACCGCCAAGTGGAGCATACTCACAACTTCAAGGGCTCAATCAAAGGAAGAAGAGTGATCAACCGGGATGGGGTGTCTGGAGCAAAGCTACTGTACAGAGACTATTGCTCCCACGCCTGCTTTCCTGGATGAACCATGGTTTCATCGCCGTTTTCGCATGCGGAAACGATTGTTATTGCGCATTGTGGAGGGAGTGGCACACGACGACTACTTCAAGCTCACAAGGGATTGCTACAGACAACTCTCTTTCTCTCCCAACCAGAAGTGCACGACTGCTCTGGGAATGCTTGCACTTGGAGCTGCTGTAGATGCTGTTGGTGAGATGATCAGCACGGGGGAGAACACGTGCTTGAAGACTATTGTCAAGTTTGCCCGTGCCGTGGTGGAGGTGTTTGGACCTGATTATTTCAGAGAACCAAATGTGCGGGACATGGAGAAGTTGTTGGTTATTGGACAGGCAAGGGGGTTTCCAGGAATGCTCGGCTCAATTGATTGCATGTGTTGGCAATGCAAGAACTGTCCCAAAGGTTGCTGGGAATGTATCAAGGTCACACAAAAGAGGCCACCATCATACTAGAAGCGGTGGCATCACATGACTTATGGATTTTGCATGCTTTCTTTGGAATGTCGGGTTCTCACAACGACATCAACATGCTTCCGATCTCCGGTGTTCAGTATGCTTTGCAATGGTGAATCACCGTCGTGCGACTACACCGTCAACGGCCAAGACTACAACATGGAATATTATCTTGCGATGGTATCTATCCTCAATGGGCGGCATTTGTCAAGACCATATCTGAGCCATGTGGAAAGAAACAGAGCCACTTTGCAACAATGTAGGAAGTGGCTAGGAAGGATGTGGAGAAGACATTTGGGTGTGCTTCAAGCTCGTTGGGGAATTGTGCGGAGCACTGCAATGATGTGTGTTGGGGATATAACTATTGGATATGAACCGCCCAGGAGGGGCCGGGTCATACCACTGGCGACTTATCAATGAAGATGACGACTCATACAGCCCATTGCTGGCCCAAGACTCAGAGGTGACTTAAGGCCCAAGAGGATGAACCACCATATGTATGACTTATATTGTAAGGCAAGCTTACTTAGTCACCGAGCCGGACACGTTGTGTATGAGCCGGTCGGGACTCTGTAAGCCGTCGGGCGTCAACCTGTGTATATAAAGGGGTGACCCGGCGGTGAGTTAAGGGCAAGAAACAAGAGATCGAGAACTAGGTCAAGCGTATTTGCTCCCTGGTAATCGAAACCCAAGCAATACCACCCCAAACTGGATTAGGCCTTTACCTTCACCGCAAGGGGCCGAACCAGTATAAACTCTCTGTGTCCTTTGTCCCGATTAACCCCTTTAAGCTAACCTAGTTGCGATGGCTCCACGACTAAGTCCTTCCGCTAGGACATCTGCCGTGTCAACTCCATGACAGTTGGCGCCCACCATGGGGTCAGCGCACTGTGGTTTCGAGTTCTTGAAGGGCGGCTTCGAAGGGATCAAGGGATACGCTGTGGGCTGGATGACTAAAAGTCTTCGCGGCAAGCTCTACATCGACGACGCAGGCTGGGGCCCCAAGGCCGGCTCAATCGAGTACGGATACCGGGTCCCCTTCGGCGGAATCCACGTCTTCATCGGCAAGATCGGCGAACCGGGCCCTGAGCCGGACACTTGCACCAACATCATCGAGACGGCTCAGCGTGCACGACCCGCCCAGGTTCAACCCGCTGTGAAGCATGCCTTTGTTGGTTTCATCCATGGGGCAGAATTTGAGGAAGGACCTGTGTCTGGTGACGAGACAGCCATCTGATACATCTCCAACGTATCTATAATTTATGAAGTATTCATGCTATTATATGATCTGTTTTGGATGTTTATGGGCTTTACTAAACACTTTTATATTATTTTTGGGACTAACCTATTAACCGGAGGCCCAGCCCAAATTGTTGTTTTCTTGCCTATTTCAGTGTTTCAAAGAAAAGGAATATCAAACGGAGTCCAAACGGAATGAAACCTTCAGGAGAGTTATTTTTGGAATGGAAGCAATCCAGGAGACTTGGAGTAGACGTCAGGGAAGCTTCGAGGAAGCCACGAGGCAGGGAGGCGCGCCCTACCCCCCTGGGCGCGCCCCCTCCCTCGTGGGCCCCTCGTGGCTCCCCTGACCGACTTCTTTCGCCTATATATATCCATATACCCTTAAAAACATCGAAGAGCAGAATAGATCGGGAGTTCCGCCGCCGCAAGCCTCTGTAGCCACCAAAAACCAATCAGGACCCTGTTCCGGCACCCTGTCAGAGGGGGAATCTATCACCGGTGGCCATCTTCATCATCCCGGCGATCTCCATGACGAGGAGGGAGTAGTTCACCCTCGGGGCTGAGGGTATGTACCAGTAGCTATGTGTTTGATCTCTCTCTCTCTCGTGTTCTTGAGGTGATACGATCTTGATGTATCGCGAGCTTTGCTATTATAGTGGGATCTTATCATGTTTCTCCCCCTCTACTCTCTTGTAATGGATTGAGTTTTCCCTTTGAAGTTATCTTATTGGATTGAGTGTTTAAGGATTTCAGAACACTTGATGTATGTCTTGCATGTGCTTATCTGTGGTGACAATGGGATATTCACGTGATCCACTTGATGTATGTTTTGGCGATCAACTTGCGGGTTCCGCTCGTGAACTTATGCATAGGGGTTGGCACATGTTTTCGTCTTGACTCTCCGGTAGAAACTTGGGGGCACTCTTTGAAGTTCTATGTGTTGGTTGAATAGATGAATCTGAGATTGTTTGATGCATATCGTATAATCATACCCATGGATACTTGAGGTGACATTGGAGTATCTAGGTGACATTAGGGTTTTGGTTGATTTGTGTCTTAAGGTGTTATTCTGGTACGAACTCTATGATAGATCGACACGAAAGAATAACTTTGAGGTGGTTTCGTACCCTGCAATAATCTCTTCGCTTGTTCTCCGCTATTAGTGACTTTGGAGTGACTCTTTGTTGCATGTTGAGGGATAGTTATATGATCCAATTATGTTATTATTGTTGAGAGAACTTGCACTAGTGAAAGTATGAACCCTAGGCCTTGTTTCAACGCATTGCAATACCGTTTACGCTCACTTTTATCATTAGTTACCTTGCTGTTTTTATAATTTTAGATTACAAAAACCTATATCTACCATCCATATTGCACTTGTATCACCATATCTTCGCCGAACTAGTGCACCTATACAATTTACCATTGTATTGGGTGTGTTGGGGACACAAGAGACTCTTTGTTATTTGGTTGCAGGATTGTTTGGGAGAGACCATCTTCATCCTATGCCTCCCGCGGATTGATAAACCTTAGGTCATCCACTTGAGGGAAATTTGCTACCGTCCTACAAACCTCTGCACTTGGAGGCCCAACAACGTCTACAAGAAGAAGGTTGCGTAGTAGACATCAAGCAGTTTCTGGCGCCGTTGCCGGGGAGGTGAGTGCTTGAAGGTATATCTTTAGATCTTGCAATTGAATCTTTTAGTTTCTTGTTTTTTCACTAGTTTAGTTTATAAAAGAAAACTACAAAAAATGGAATTGAGGGTACCTCATATGCTTCATCTTTTTAATACCTTTGATGAAAATAAGGATTCCGATAATTGTGCTCAATTGCTAGAGGAAGAATGCATTAGAATGTTTGGCACTCAATCTTTGAATGATGAGCATGATTGCAATGTTGTTAGTATGAACTCTTTGAATATCCATAGTACTAATGATGATTGCACTAGTCATGATGAAAATGTCTCTTATAAGCATGTCAACTTTTGTGGAGTGCATAAAGTTTGCAAGTACACACCAAATAGGGAAGATAGATTTTGCAAGAGGCATAAGTATTTAGAAACCAAATGGTTGCAAGAGAGGCTAGATGTTTGTGCTGAAAATTTAAAATATCTTTGCCATACTTGTGAACTTTGCAATGAACATGGTCATTTAAATCTCCCATGCAAATTGTTTCATGATCGTATCGTGTCCAAAAATTGTGATGATTTGATTTCCCTTGCACATCATAATGAACTTAGTTTTCTTTTGGGTTATGAAGAAACGAAACGTATAACTAAGCATATTCCAGAATATAACCTTGAGAAATTCCTCGATATCGATCTAGAAGAATTTTTTATGTATTGTGCGGTGAATTGCATTGAAAATCCTTATATTGCCAATTACATAAAGAAAATGAAACAAATAGAGGATGAAGAGAATACTAATGAAAGGGGAGAGACTTCCCAATATCCTCCTATTATTTCTTATGATGAATCAGGTAACGAGGAGGAGCTTTCTATTCAACCAATCTCATTAATAAGGAGCTCAAAAAAGAGGGTTAAACCCACACATGATGTGAAGAAGAAAAAGAAAAGACGGAGAAGCAAAGGTAGAAAAGTATCCCTCCCAAATGATGTTGCTCCTGTTGGAAATATGCCCTAGAGGCAATAATAAATAGGTTATTATTATATTTCCTTGTTCATGATAATCGTTTATTATCCATGCTAGAATTGTATTGATAGGAAACTCAGATACATGTGTGGATACATAGACAACACCATGTCCCTAGTAAGCCTCTAGGAGACTAGCTCGTTGATCAAAGATGGTTACGGTTTCCTGACCATGGACATTGGATGTCGTTGATAACGGGATCACATCATTAGGAGAATGATTTGATGGACAAGACCCAATCCTAAGCCTAGCACAAGATCGTGTAGTTCGTTTGCTCAGAGCTTTTCTAATGTCAAGTATCACTTCCTTAGACCATGAGATTGTGCAACTCCCGGATACCGTAGGAATGCTTTGGGTGTACCAAACGTCACAACGTAACTGGGTGGCTATAAAGGTGCACTACGGGTATCTCCGAAAGTGTCTGTTGGGTTGGCACGAATCGAGACTGGGATTTGTCACTCCGTGTAAACGGAGAGGTATCTCTGGGCCCACTCGGTAGGACATCATCATAATGTGCACAGTGTGACCAAGGAGTTGATCACGGGATGATGTGAGTTACGGAACGAGTAAAGAGACTTGCCGGTAACGAGATTGAACAAGGTATAGGGATACCGACGATCGAATCTCGGGCAAGTAACATACCGTTAGACAAAGGGAATTGAATACGGGATTGATTGAATCCCCGACATCGTGGTTCATCCGATGAGATCATCGTGGAACATGTGGGAGCCAACATGGGTATCCAGATCCCGCTGTTGGTTATTGACCGGAGAACGTCTCGGTCATGTCTGCATGGTTCCCGAACCCGTAGGGTCTACACGCTTAAGGTTCGATGACGCTAGGGTTATAGGGAAAGCATGTACGTGGTTACCGAATGTTGTTCGGAGTCCCGGATGAGATCCCGGACGTCACGAGGAGTTCCGGAATGGTCCGGAGGTAAAGATTTATATATGGGAAGTCCTGTTTTGGTCACCGGAAAAGTTTCGGGTGAAATCGGTAATGTACCGGGACCACCGGGAGGGTCCCGGGGGTCCACCAAGTGGGGCCACCAGCCCCAGAAGGCTGCGTGGGCCAAGTGTGGGAGGGGACCAGCCCCAGGTGGGCTGGTGCGCCCCCCCACCAAGGCCCAAGGCGCATGGGAGAGTGGGAGGGGGCAAACCCTAGGTCCAGATGGGCCTTAGGGCCCATCTAGTGGGGCGCCTCCCCCTCTCCTCCCCTTGGCCGCCCCCCTTGATGGGATCTAGGGCTGGCCGCCTCCTCTTGGGGGTGGAAACCCTAAGGGGGGCGCAGCCCCCTTCCCCCCTATATATACTTGAGGTTTGGGCTGCCATACAGACACGAGAAAGTCTCCTTTTGGTGCTGCCCTACCCCTCTCCCTCCTCCTCCTCTCCCGCGGTGCTTGGCGAAGCCCTGCGGGATTGCCACGCTCCTCCACCACCACCATGCCGTCGTGTTGCTGCTGGATGGAGTCTTCCCCAACCTCTCCCTCTCTCCTTGCTGGATCAAGGCGTGGGAGACGTCACCGGGCTGCACGTGTGTTGAACGCGGAGGCACCGTTCTTTCGGTGCTTAGATCGGAATCAACCGCGATCTGAATCGCTACGAGTACGACTCCCTCATCCGCGTTCTTGCAACGCTTCCGCATCGCGATCTACAAGGGTATGTAGATTCACTCCCCTTCCCCTCGTTGCTAGATTACTCCATAGATTGATCTTGGTGATGCGTAGAAAATTTTGAATTTCTGCTACGTTCCCCAACAGTGGCATCATGAGCTAGGTCTATGCGTAGTTTCTATGCACGAGTAGAACACAAAGAAGTTGTGGGCGTCGATGTTGTCAATTCTTCTTGCCGCTACTAGTCTTATCTTGTTTCGGCGGCATTGTGGGATGAAGCGGCCCGGACCGACCTTACACGTACGCTTACGTGAGACAGGTTCCACCGACTGACATGCACTAGTTGCATAAGGTGGCTAGCGGGTGTCTGTCTCTCCCACTTTAGTCGGAACGGATTCGATGAAAAGGGTCCTTATGAAGGGTAAATAGAAATTGGCATATCACGTTGTGGTCTTACGTAGGTAAGAAACGTTCTTGCTAGAAACCTACAAACCACGTAAAAACTTGCAACAACAATTAGAGGACGTCTAACTTGTTTTTGCAGCAAGTGCTATGTGATGTGATATGGCCAGAAGATGTGATGAATGATATATGTGATGTATGAGATTGATCATATTCTTGTAATAGGAATCACGACTTGCATGTCGATGAGTATGACAACCGGCAGGAGCCATAGGAGTTGTCTTTATTTTTTGTATGACCTGCGTGTCATTGAATAACGCCATGTAAGTTACTTTACTTTATTGCTAAGCGCGTTAGCCATAGAAGTAGAAGTAACCGTTGGCGTGACAACTTCAAGAAGACACAATGATGGAGATCATGATGATGGAGATCATGGTGTCATGCCGGTGACAAAGATGATCATGGTGCCCCGAAGATGGAGATCAAAGGAGCATAATGATATTGGCCATATCATGTCACTATTTGATTGCATGTGATGTTTATCATGTTATGCATCTTATTTGCTTAGAACGACGGTAGTAAGTAGGATGATCCCTCACTAAAATTTCAAGAAAGTGTTCACCCTAACTGTGCACCGTTGCGAAGGTTCGTCGTTTCGAAGCACCACGTGATGATCGGGTGTGATAGATTCTTACGTTCGAATACAACGGGTGTTGACGAGCCTAGCATGTACAGACATGGCCTCGGCACACACGCAATACACTTAGGTTGACTTGACGAGCCTAGCATGTACAGACATGGCCTCGGAACACAAGAGGACCGAAAGGTCGAACATGAGTCGTATAGCAGATACGATCAACATGGAGATGTTCACCGATGATGACTAGTCCGTCTCACGTGATGATCGGACACGGCCTAGTTTGACTCGGATCATGTATCACTTAGATGACTAGAGGGATGTCTATCTGAGTGGGAGTTCATTAATCAGACGAACTTCATTATCATGAACATAGTCAAAAGGTCTTTGCGAATTATGTCTTGCGCTTTAAGTTCTACTGGTTTAGATATGTTCCTAGAGAAAATTTAGTTGAAAGTTGGTAGTAGCAATTATGCGGACTGGGTCCGTAAACTGAGGATTGTCCTCATTACTGCACAGAAGGCTTATGTCCTTAATGCACCGCTCGGTGTGCTGAACCTCAGCGTCGTCTGTAGATGTTACGAAACATCTGACATACACGTTTTGATAACTACGTGATAGTTCAGTGCGGTTTAGAATTGTGGCACCCAAGACGTTTTTGAAACGTCGCAGAACATGTGAGATGTTCCGAAGACTGAAATTGGGATTTCAGACTAGTGCCCACGTCAAGAGGTATGAGACCTCTGACAAGTTTCTTAAGCCTGCAAACTAAGGGAGAAAAGCTCAATCGTTGAGCGTGTGCTCAGATTGTCTGAGTGCCACAATCGCTTGAATCGAGTGGGAGTTAATCTCCCAGATGAGATAGTGATAGTTCTCCATAGTCACTGCCACCAAGCTAGTAGAGCTTCGTGATGAACTATAACATATCAAGGATAGTTATGATGATCCTTGAGCTATTCGCGATGTTTGACACCGCGAGAGTAGAAATCAAGAAGGAGCATCAATTGTTGATGGTTAGTAGAACCACTAGTTTAAGAAGGGCAAGGGCAAAAGGGATACTTCATGAAACAGCAAGTCGTTTGCTGCTCTAGTGAAGAATCCCAAGGTTGAACCCAAACCCGAGACTAAGTGCTTCTGTAATAAGAGGAACGGTCACTGAAGCAGTACTACCCTAGATACTTGGTAGATGAGAAGGCAGGCAAGGTCGACAGAAGTATATTGGATATACGTTATATGAATGTGTACTTTACTAGTACTCCTAGCAGCACCAGGGTATTAGATACCGGTTCGGTTGCTAAGTGTTAGTAACTCGAAATAAAAGCTGCGGAATAAACGGAGACTAGCTAAAGGTGAGATGACGATATGTGTTGGAAGTGTTTCCAAGGTTGATGTGATCAAGCATCGCATGCTCCCTCTACTATCGAGATTTGGTGTTTGCGTTGAGCATGATTGGATTATGTTTATCGCAATACGGTTATTCATTTAAGGAGAATAATGGTTACTCTGTTTATTTGAATAATACCTTCAATGGTCTTGCACCTAAAATGAATCTCGATCGTAGTGATACACATGTTCATGCCAAAAAGGATATATGATAGTAATGATAGTACCACATACTTGTGGCACTGCCACTTGAGTCATATTGGTATAGAACGCATGAGGAAGCTCCATGTGGATGGATCTTTGGACTCACTCATTTTTGAAAAGATTGAGACATGCGAACCATGTCTATTGGTATATATGCATGAAGAAACTCCATGCAGATGGATCGTTTAGACTCACTTGATTATGAATCACTTGAGACATGCAAATCATACCACATGGGCAAGATGACTGAAAGTCCTCGTTTTCAGTAAGATGGAACAAGAGAGCAACTTATTGGAAGTAATACATTTTGATGTATGCAGTCCAATGAGTGCTGAGGCATGCAGTGGATATCATTATGTTCTTACTTCACAGATGATTTGAGTAGATGCTGAGAATATTTACTTGATGAAACACAAGTCTGAATTATTGAAAGGTTCAAGTAATTTCAGAGTGAAGTTGAAGATCGTCGTGACAAGAGGATAAAATGTCTATGATATGATCATAGAGATGATATCTGAGTTACGAGTTTGGCACACAATTAAGACATTGTGGAAAGTGTTTCACAATTAATACCGCCTGGAACACCATAGTGTGATGGTGTGTCCGAACATCATAACTGCACCCTATTGGATATGGTGCATACCATGATGTTTCTTATCAAATTACCACTATCGTTTATGGGTTAGGCATTAGAGACAACCGCATTCACTTTAAAAGGGGCACCACGCAATTCCGTTGAGACGACACCGTTTAGAGAAACCTAAGTTGTCGTTTCTTAAAAGTTTGGGGCTGCGATGCTTATGTGAAAAAGTTTCAGGCTGATAAGCTCGAACCCAAAGCGGATAAATACATCTTCATAGAAAACCCAAAACAGTTGGGTATACCTCCTATTTCAGATCTGGAAGCAAAAGTAATTGCTTCTAGAAACGAGTCCTTTCTCGAGGAAAAGTTTCTCTCGAAAGAATTGAGTGGGAGGATGGTGGAGACTTGATAAGGTTATTGAACCGTCACTTCAACTAGTGTGTAGCAGGGCACAGGAAGTTGTTCCTGTGGCACCTACACCAGTTGAAGTGGAAGCTTATGATAGTGATCATGAAACTTCGGATCAAGTCACTACCAAACCTCGTAGGACGACGAGGATGCGTGCTACTTCAGAGTGGTATGTGATCCTGTCTGAGATATCATGTTGTTGGACAATACTGAACCTACGAGCTATGGAGAAGCGATGGTGGGCCCATATTCCGACAAATGGTTAGAAGCCATAAAATCCGAGAGGATCCATGTATGAAAACAAAGTATAGACTTTGAGAGCACTACTTGATGGTCGTAAGGCTGTTGAGGTAAATGGATCTTTAAGAAGAATACGGACATGGACGGTAATGTTGCCGTCTATGAAGCTCGACTTGTGGCAAAGAGTATTTCCACAAGTTCAAGGAGTTGACTACGATGAGATTTTCTCATCCGTAGCGGTGCTTAAGTCCGTCGGAATCATGTTAGCATTATCTGCATTTGTGAAATCTAGCAGATGGATGTCAAAACAAGTTTCCTTACCAGTTTTCGTAAGGAAAGGTTGTATGTGATACAATCAGAAAGTTTTTGTCGATCCTAAGGATGCTAAAAGGTATGCTAGCTCCAGCGATCCTTCCATGGATTAGAGCAAGCATCTCGGAGTCAGAATATACACTTTGATGGAGTGATCAAAGTTTTTGGGTTTATACAAAGTTTGTTAGAAACTTGTATTTACAATAAAGTGAGTGGGAGCGCTACAACATTTCTGATAAGTATATGTGAATGACATATTGTTGATCCGAAATGATGTAAAATTTCTGGAAAGCATAAAGGGTTGTTTGAAAGGAGTTTTTCAAAGGAAGACCTGGATAAAGCTGCTTACACATTGGGCATCAAGATCTATAGAGATAGATCAAGACGCTTGATGATACTTTCAAAGAACGCACACCTTGACATGATTTTGAAAGAGTTCAAATAGATCAGCAAAGAAGGAGTTCTTGGCTGTGTTACAAGGTGTGAGTATTGAGTAAGACTCAAGACCTGACCACAGCAGAAGAAGAGAAAGGACGAAGGTCGTCCCCTATGCTTTAGACGTAGGCTCTACAGTATGCTATGCTGTGTACCGCACATGAAGTGTGCCTTGCCATGAGTTGGTCAAGGGGTACAATAGTGATCCGGGAATGGATCACATGACAGCGGTCGAACTTATCCTTAGTACCTAGTGGACTAAGGAATTTTCTCGATTATGGAGGTGGAAAGGAGTTCGTCGTAAAGGGTTACGTCGATGCGAACTTTGACACTAATCCGGATGACTCTGAGTAGTAAACCGGATTCGTATAGTAGAGCAATTATTTGAAATGGCTCCAAATAGCGCGTGGTAGCATCCACAAAGATGACATAGATATTCGTAAAGCACACACGGATCTGAAAGGTTCAGACCCGTTGACTAATAACCTCTCTCACAAGCATAACATGATCAAACCAGAACTCATTGAGTGTTAATCACATAGAGATGTGAACTAGATTGTTGACTCTAGTAAACTCTTGGGTGTTGGTCACATGGTGATGTGACCTGTCAGTGTTAATCACATGGTGATGTGAACTAGATTATTGACTCTAGTGCAAGTGGGAGACTGTTGGAAATATGCCCTAGAGGCAATAATAAATAGGTTATTATTATATTTCCTTGTTCATGATAATCGTTTATTATCCATGCTAGAATTGTATTGATAGGAAACTCAGATACATGTGTGGATACATAGACAACACCATGTCCCTAGTAAGCCTCTAGGAGACTAGCTCGTTGATCAATAGATGGTTACGGTTTCCTGACCATGGACATTGGATGTCGTTGATAACGGGATCACATCATTAGGAGAATGATGTGATGGACAAGACCCAATCCTAAGCCTAGCACAAGATCGTGTAGTTCGTTTGCTCAGAGCTTTTCTAATGTCAAGTATCACTTCCTTAGACCATGAGATTGTGCAACTCCCGGATACCGTAGGAATGCTTTGGGTGTGCCAAACGTCACAACGTAACTGGGTGGCTATAAAGGTGCACTACGGGTATCTCCGAAAGTGTCTGTTGGGTTGGCACGAATCGAGACTGGGATTTGTCACTCCGTGTAAACGGAGAGGTATCTCTGGGCCCACTCGGTAGGACATCATCATAATGTGCACAATGTGACCAAGGAGTTGATCACGGGATGATGTGAGTTACGGAACGAGTAAAGAGACTTGCCGGTAACGAGATTGAACAAGGTATAGGGATACCGACGATCGAATCTCGGGCAAGTAACATACCGATAGACAAAGGGAATTGAATACGGGATTGATTGAATCCCCGACATCGTGGTTCATCCGATGAGATCATCGTGGAACATGTGGGAGCCAACATGGGTATCCAGATCCCGCTGTTGGTTATTGACCGGAGAACGTCTCGGTCATGTCTGCATGGTTCCCGAACCCGTAGGGTCTACACGCTTAAGGTTCGATGACGCTAGGGTTATAGGGAAAGCATGTACGTGGTTACCGAATGTTGTTCGGAGTCCCGGATGAGATCCCGGACGTCACGAGGAGTTCCGGAATGGTCCGGAGGTAAAGATTTATATATGGGAAGTCCTGTTTTGGTCACCGGAAAAGTTTCGGGTGAAATCGGTAATGTACCGGGACCACCGGAAGGGTCCCGGGGGTCCACCAAGTGGGGCCACCAGCCTCAGAAGGCTGCGTGGGCCAAGTGTGGGAGGGGACCAGCCCCAGGTGGGCTGGTGCGCCCCCCCACCAAGGCCCAAGGCGCATGGGAGAGTGGGAGGGGGCAAACCCTAGGTCCAGATGGGCCTTAGGGCCCATCTAGTGGGGCGCCTCCCCCTCTCCTCCCCTTGGCCGCCCCCCTTGATGGGATCTAGGGCTGGCCGCCTCCTCTTGGGGGTGGAAACCCTAAGGGGGGCGCAGCCCCCTTCCCCCCTATATATACTTGAGGTTTGGGCTGCCATACAGACACGAGAAAGTCTTCTTTCGGTGCAGCCCTACCCCTCTCCCTCCTCCTCCTCTCCCGCGGTGCTTGGCGAAGCCCTGCGGGATTGCCACGCTCCTCCACCACCACCATGCCGTCGTGTTGCTGCTGGATGGAGTCTTCCCCAACCTCTCCCTCTCTCCTTGCTGGATCAAGGCGTGGGAGACGTCACCGGGCTGCACGTGTGTTGAACGCGGAGGCACCGTTCTTTCGGTGCTTAGATCGGAATCAACCGCGATCTGAATCGCTACGAGTACGACTCCCTCATCCGCGTTCTTGCAACGCTTCCGCATCGCGATCTACAAGGGTATGTAGATTCACTCCCCTTCCCCTCGTTGCTAGATTACTCCATAGATTAATCTTGGTGATGCGTAGAAAATTTTGAATTTCTGCTACGTTCCCCAACAGCTCCTATTACTCATTGTGATGATGATAATTGCTATACTATTGATGCTATCCATACTATTAATGATGAGAGTGATTATGCTTATGATATGAAAAGGCCCAAGCTTGGGGATGCTATGTTTGATGAGAATGACATGTTTGAGAATATATTTTCTGCAATTAATGTTTGTCCCAAGCTTGGGGATGCTATGTTTAATGAAGATGATATTTTTAGCCTCCCAAGTTTTGATGAGCAAATTTATTATGATGATAGCATGCCTCCTATTTATGATGGTTATATTGATGAAAGTGGGTATGGAAGAGTGTCAACTTTAGGAAGTAATGATCCCACTATTTTGGAGGGTGTTGAATCTTATAATATTTATGAAAGTTGATTTGGAGATATCATGACTTTATTTAGTGATGAATCCACTATTTCGGAAGAGGTTTCAATTGATTATGATGAGAACAAAGTTGCTACTTATGATGATTATTGTGATGAAACTTATGCTATAAAAAGTAGTGATGATTATATTTATAAAACTTGTCATGATTATGATTACCCTTTTTATGAACATTACTCTTTTAATATGGAAACAATTTATAGTATTCGAGTTTCTTATGATACTCCCACTATTCCGAATGAGAAGAATTTTGCTTATGTGGAGAGTAATAAAATTTCTATGCTTGTGGATCATGGAAAGAATGCTTTATGTGATGGTTATATTGTTGAATTCATTCATGATGCTACTGAAAATTATTATGAGGGAGGAATATATGCTTGTAGTAATTGCAATAATATCAAGTTTCCTCTCTATGTGCTTAAAGTTTTGAAGTTATGCTTGTTTTGCCTTCCTATGCTAGTTGATTATTGTTCTGATAAGTTGTTTGCTCACAACATCCCCATGCATAGGAAGTTGTTTAGACTTAAATGTGCTAGTCATATTCTTCATGATGCTCTATTTATGTTTCAATTCTTATCCTTTATGTGAGCATCATTGAAATCATCATGCCTAGCTAGGGGCGTTAAACGTTAGCGCTTGTTGAGAGGCAACCCAATTTTATTTTTGTTTCTTGCTTTTTGGTTCTGTTTAGTAATAAATATTTGATCTAGCCTCTGGTTGGATGTGGTTTTATGTTTTAATTAGTGTTTGTGCCAAGTAGAACCTTTGGGAAGACTTGGGTGAAGTCTTTATGATCATGCTGTAAAAAACAGAAACTTTAGTGCTCACGAGATTAGCTGCCATTTTTACTGAAGAGTGCTTTTAAGTTGATTCTTTTTGCAGATGATTAATAGACAAATTCCTGAGGTCCACCAATTTATTTCAGAATTTTTGGAGTTACAGAAGTATACATTTGCAGATTACTACAGACTGTTCTGTTTTTTACAGATTCTGTTTTCTATGTGTTGTTCGCTTATTTTGGTGAATCTATGAGTAGTATCAGAGGGTATGAACCATAGATAAGTTGGAATACAATAGATATTACACCAATATGAATTTAGAATGAGTTCACAACAGTACCTAAGTGGTGATTTATTTTCTTATACTAACGGAGCTTACGAGTTTTCTGTTAAGTTTTGTGTTGTGAATTTTTCAAGTTTTGGGTAAAGATTAGATGGACTATGGAATAAGGAGTGGCAAGAGCCTAAGATTGGGGATGCCCAAGGCACCCCAAGGTAAAATTCAAGGACAACAAAAAGCCTAAGCTTGGGGATGCCCCGGATGGCATCCCCTCTTTCGTCTTCATTCATCGGTAACTTTACTTGGAGCTATATTTTTATTCACCACATGATATGTGTTTTCATTGGAGCGTCATTTTATTTTGTTTTGCTTGCTGTTTGAATAAAATATCAAGATCTGAAATTCTTAAATGAGAGAGAGTCTTCACATAGTTACATAATTATTTAACTACTCATTGATCTTCACTTATATCTTTTTGATGTAGTTTTACTCGTGTGCTTCACTTATATCCTATGAGTAAATAGTTGAATGAGCGAATATCATAAATCTGAAATTTTATATGCTTCGTATGCTTACCCCATGGGGAGTAATGACTTCACATATAAGAAGTAGAGGTGGTAAATTTATTTGAAGTTTAGCAAACATTGTATTGGTCACTTGAACAATTCATGAAAGAATATTGAGGGAAGAGAGATTTCACATATAAATATACTATCTTGGACATCTTTTGTAATTGTGAGCACTCATTAAAATAAGACATGTTAAAAGGTTGATGTTGGACAAGGAAGACAACGTAATGGGTTATGTTTTCTTATATCTGAAATAAAGTATATTGTCATGGATCATCCAACACGTTGTACTTGCCTTTCTCCCTCATGCTAGCCAATTCTTTGCACCAAGTAGAGATACTACTTGTGCTTCCAAACATCCCCTAAACCAGTATTGCCATGAGAGTCCACCATACCTACCTATGGATTGAGTAAGATCCTTCAAGTAAGTTGTGATCGGTGCATGCAATAAAAATTGCTCTCTAAATATGTATGATCTATTAGTGTGGAGAAAATAAGCTTTATACGATCTTGTAATGTGGAAGCAATAAAAGTGACGGACTGCATAATAAACGTCCCTATCACAAGTGGCAATATAAAGTGACGTTCTTTCGCATTAAGATTTTGTGCATCCAACTATAAAAGTGCATGACAACCTCTGCTTCCCTCTACGAAGGGCCTATCTTTTATTCTTGTCTTATGCCTTATGCAAGAGTCATGGTGATCTTCCGCTTTCCTTTTTACATTTTATCCTTTGGCAAGCACATTGTGTTGGAAAGATCCTGATATATATATCCAATTGGATGTAAGGCATCATGAACTATTATTGTTGACATTACCCTTGAGGTAAAAGGTTGGGAGGCGAATCTATAAGCCCCTATCTTTCTCTGTGTCTGATTAAAACTTTGAACCCATAAATATCACGTGAGTGTTAGCAATTGTGAAAGACTAAATGATAGTTGAGTATGCGAAGTTTGCTGAATTAAACACTACAGGAATCAGCTACTTTGCCGTCTGCCCCGGCAGACGGCAAAGGCAAGGATGGCGGACGACAAAGGCCTTTGCCGTCTACCGCGGACGGCAAAAGGCTCCGGTAAAGTAGGCTACGGTAAAGAGCTTCTTTGCCGTCTGCTTTCTAAAGCGGACGACAAAGGGGCCTTTGCCATCAGCGGCGGACGGCAAAGAAAGCCGACGGCAATAAATGTGCTGTTAGTCCGTTAGGCGGCTAACGGCAGCCTTTGCCGTCCGCCGCTGACGGCAAAGAGCATCCAGCCTTTGCTGTCCGCCGAATGACGTTAGTTGGACGTCACTGCGGGACAAGTCTTTGCCGTCTGCCACTGTAGGCAAAGCCTTTGTCGTCCGCTGCTGTAGGCAAACTGACCAAATGGGTCAGCTCCCAGGGAGCACAGGTGGCTGCCGCGTGGCTTCTTTACCGTCCGCAGCGGACGGCAAAGGCGCCTTTGCCATCAGCAGCTGACGGCAAAGGTGCCTCTTTTTTCTGTTTTTTTTAATCCAGCAATTTTTACAGCAAATATATGACATATATATATATATATATATATTTCATTGGGCTATTTAACAGCAAACATATGACATATCCAGCACATAAGTTTCATCGTGCATACATATATAGTTCCATCCATTCATACATAGCAAGTTGCACATACACATTGTTCCATCCATACATATTACAATGCAAAGTTTCATCAAGATAGCAAGTTCCATCATAGCAAGCTAGAAGAATACTAGAGGAGAATGAAAGAAAAAACAAGCACTCCATCATAGCAAGCTAGCTTCCGTGAAGTGAATGAAATCTGCAAAAAGGCAAATAAGAAAGTTAGAAAAAGGTGACTAGAAGAAGAAGAAGTATATGCCATTTATGAGCTAACTTAGGTGAAATGGATCATTTATGAGCTAACTTAGTTGAAATGGATCGTTTATGAGCTAACCTAGGTGAAATAGATTGTTTATGAGCTAACTTAGGTATAATGCATCGTTTTAGAGCTAACCTAGGTAAGATGGGTCATTTTGGAGCTAACCTAGGTGAAATGGATCGTTTTTGAGCTAAGTTAGGTGAAATGGATCGTTTATGAGCTAACCTAGGTGAAATAGATCGTTTATGAGCTAACTTTGGTAAAATGCATCATTTTAGAGCTAACCTAGGTGTGATGGGTCATTTTGGAGCTAAACTAGGTAAAATGGATCGTTTGTGAGCTAACCTAGGTGAAATGGATCGTTTATGAGCTAATCTAGGTAAAATGGGTCATTTTAGAGCTAACTTGGGTAAAATGCATCATTTTGGAGCTAACCTAGGTAAGATGGGTCATTTTGGAGCTAACCTAGGTAAAATGGGTCATTTTAGAGCTAACATAGGTAAAATGGATCATTTTGGAGTTAGTCTAGGTAAAATGGGTCATTTTAGAGCTAACTTGGGTAAAATGGATCATTTATGAGCTAACTAAGGTATAATGGGTCATTTTAGAGCTAACTTAGGTAAAATGGATTGTTTATGAGCTAACTAAGCTAATTATGCCATTTTTGACATAAGTAAGCTAAGTACATGTCATTATTGAGCAAACCTAGTTAACTAAGCATACTAGAGCTAACTTAGGTCATTTTGGAGGAAACAAAGCTAAGTATAGATCGTTTTAGAGCTAACTTAGGTAAAATGGATGGTTTTGGAGGTCAGTAAGCTTATTAAGTCATTTCGGAGGAAAAGAAGCTAACTCTAGGTCATTGTGGTAAGCATATTGGAGGAAATAAGGCTAAGTCTAGGTCTTTATGCATTTTTTAAGCAAAACACTAGAAGAAACTTACCAGCGCCCACCATCTTTCAACACCTGCCATGACAAAGAGTAAATGAAATTAGTACAACATAAAAAAAATACCGACATGAATAATAATATGAATATCACTTAAGTGTATCATCATCAAGTACAACATAAAAAAATTATATACCTGACACTACTAATAATCTCGATCACTATCATCAATAAATGCATAATCATCATCATCACTATAATCAATGACGGGCTCATAGGGTTCAGTGGCATCAACATGTGGAAGGCCACCTTGACGTAATCGGTCAAGCATTGACAGGTTATCCGCAGCAGTAACCTCTTCTTGTTCCGGCTCTTCTTGTTCCTCCTCTGGGTTGATGTCGGATTCACTATCGCTGTCTACTTCAATATTTTGGGGTGAAGTATAGCGGTTCTTGAAACGCTTTTTGGAAAGACGTGTCTCTTGGAAGAATTCTCCTTCATATGTGTCTGGGTTAATGCGAGGTTCATAATCCTCTTCCTTTGGGGGAGATAGTCTAGCACGTGGCGACACTTCATAAACGACATCCCAACCTTTCATATTTGGATTAGTTTGGCAGGCCCACGGTAGATAGAATACTTGGGTCGCCTGTTGAGCCGTAATATAGACATCAGGAACATCTAAGTGGGTGCTTTATTTGATTTCAACTAGCCCTATATGTTCAGAGTCCTTCTAGTCTCCTTCGGCTGAAACCAATAACATTTGAAGAGTACGACATTCGGTGGGTTGTCACCATAGAATATAAGTTCATAAATTACTTCAACTCTCCCATAATACTCGGTACCTCCTTCGCCGGTAGCAGATACACAACAATTTGTAGACTTTCAGTCGGCCATAGATAGCTCTTTGCCATAGGTACGAAACCGATACCCGTTGATGTCGTATTTGTCAAATGAACGGACCTTATAGTCAAAACCATTAGCGACTTGTCTCAATTCGGCGTCCATAGACTCTGAATTAGCCTACAAGTTTAATACAAAAGGATTGTTGCATTAGGCAGAAATTAGCGAATGTAATGAAATGGTCTAATAGAAATTACCGTTTGTTTGAACCAAGAGATGAAACCGGGATAGTTGCCTCCTTGCTTTGCGAGAAGCTCATACTCTTCGACGGAATCCTTTTGGATTACCGCTCCATACGAGAATATGGCGACGTATCGACTGTATGAAATATCCAGGAATAAGAGCAGTTCAAAGGAAATAGAAGTTGCGAAACAATGTACCGAGAACTTACTCGATGTACGGCCGCACTTCTGTCAGGTTGTTGAAGATATACAACGTAATGGTTTGGCATTCTTCGTTATTCAAAGATACTGGTTTCGAACCACTGGCTGGTGCGAGATTCCCTTTGAGTAGGCTGAGGTTGGATCCACCCTTTTGAGGTTCGTCAGCATTGTACCGAGGCTTCGGATTATGCAAATGAGGATTTTTGGCTTCGTAGTGTGCTGTCACGAAGTTTGCCGCCTCCTCAGTGATGAATGCCTCAGCCATCGATGCTTCAATTCTACGTTTATTTTTACATTTTTGTCGAAGCGTCTTCTGCATCCTCTCAGTTGGGTAGCACCAACGATTTTGCACGGGCCCCCCCAATCTTGCCTCGGTCGGGAGATGCAAAATCGAATGCTGCATTGGATTAAAGAAGCCCGGTGGAAAGATCTTCTCTAACTTGCAGATCAACTCCAGCGCCAACTCTTCCATTTCTTCTAGCACGCCAGGCGATAGTTCTTTCGCACAAAGAACACGGAAAAAATTGCTGAGTTCTGCCAGTACTAGCCATTCATCCTCAGGGATGAAGCCACGCAACATCACCGGCATTACCCGCTCAATCCATACGTGCCAATCATGGCTCTTGAGACCAAATATCTTCAATTTATCAAGACTCTCTCCCCTCTTCAGATTCGCTGCATACCCATCGGGGAACATCAACTGCATTTTCACCCACAAGATAATTTCCCTCATAGCTGGCCTTCCAAGATTGAACCATGCCTTTGGCTTCGTCCAGTTCTGTTTTCCTTTCGGTCCTTTCATGTGTTGTAATGGTCTATCACATAGCGTCTCCAGATCGACTCTAGCCTTAGTATTATCCTTCGACTTCCCATCTATGCCGAACAATGTACCAAAAAGTGCCTCGGCGATATTCATCTCAGGGTGCATCACGTCGATGTTGTGTGGGCAAAGGAGGTCTTTGAAGTAAGGCAGATCCCATAAGCATGTCTTGTGAGTCCAGGCGTGCTTAGAATTATACCCCTTGAAGTACCCTGGACGCTCTGGATCTGGCTCGAGAGCGTTTAACTGATCCAGGGTCTGTTGGCCTGTCAATGCAGGTGGTGCAGAGTTTTTGACAACTCTACCTCTGATGAAGTACTTCTTGTCTTTCCTGAACTTATGGCGAGGATCCAGGAACTGTCTATGCATGTCGAAGCAAGAAAACTTGCGACCGGCCTGAAGCCAACGAAACTCAAGAGCTCCCTTGCATGTCGGGTGTGGTGTCGGGGTCGGGGTGTCGGGGTTAGGGGGTCAGGGGGTCGGGGTGTGGTGTCGGGGTCGGGGTGTCGGGGTGTGGTGTCGGGGTCGGGGTCAGGGGGGTCAGGGGGTCGAGGTGTCGGGGTGTTTCCTTCTATCCTTCTTTTTCTTTCTTTCTCTTCTTCTTCTTCTTCTTCTTTCATTTCTTCTTCTTTCATCTTTCTTCTACTTCTTTTACTTCTTTTCGTTTCTTCTTTTCTTCTTCTTCTACTTCTTCTACTTCTTTTCTTCTTCTTCTTTTTTCATCTTTTTTCTACTTCTTTTCTTTTCTTCCTTTCTTCTTCTTCTTCTTCTTCTTCTTCTTCTTCTTCTTCTTCTTTTCTTCTTCTTCTTTTTTCATCTTTTTTCTACTTCTTTTCTTTTCTTCTTTTCTTCTTCTTCTACTTCTTCTACTTCTTTTCTTCTTCTTCTTCTTTTCTTCTACATATTCTTTTTTCTTCTACTTATTTTCTTCTGTTCTTCTAACACTAACACTATATAACACATATCTAGCACTAAATCTATCACCAACAATTAAACAGCAAAAAAATGAAAAAATAGAAGAAAAATATTACTCACCGGAGCAATGGGACGGTCGGGGCAGTGGGGCGGGTGGGCCGGCGACGTGGTGGCGCGCCGGGGCAATGGGACGGTCGGGGCAGTGGGGCGGGTGGGTCAGCGACGTGGTGGCGCACCCGGGCGCCGGGGCGCCGGGATGGTGGAGCGACGGGGCGTCGGCGGGTGGGGTGGGGGCGGCGGGGTGGTGGGGCGACCGGGTAAGCGGGGACGGGGACGGCGGCGGGATGGTGGGGCGACGGGGCGTCGGCGGGTGGGTTGGGGATGGCGGGGTGGTGGGGCAACGGGGCAAGCAGGGGCGGGGGCGGTGGCGCGGGAGGCGGCGGGCGGCGGGGGCGGCGGTGGGTGGATCTGGTGGCGTGGCGTCGGGGAGGAGAGAGGGAGAGAAACAGAGAGGAGTAACGGGCGGGGGGGGGGGCTCGATCGGCCGTTAGTTAGGTTAGGTTAGTTAGCCTTTGCCGTCGGCCAAGCCTTTGCCGTCCGCTTTTTTTATCTTTGTCGTCTGCTAGCAGACGGCAAAGAGGGGGGCCGTTAAGTTTTTTCTAATCGACTCGTTAGTGGGGGCCACCTATCTCTTTGCCGTCTGCCAGTAGACGGCAAAGAAGTGACAGATGGCAAAGACCTTCTTTGCCGTCTGCCAGTTGTTTGTCGTCTACTTTTTGGTAGCTGATGGCAAAGACCTTTGCCGTCTGCTAGCGGACGGCAAAGAACTGGCAGACGGCAAAATCCCTGATTCCAGTAGTGAAAGCTCTGACATAGACCCTACCTGAAAATAAGATGAATTGTAATTATCTGATGACTAATAACACAGTTTGTTAGTTTTCAAGAAAGTTTATGATCTATGCTTTAACATGTGAATAGCTTGTTACTTGATCATGAGAAGCTTTATGATATGAGCTACTGTTATGACACATAATGATGCTAGAAAAGGTGATTGAAATTATCATTGATTAAACTTGTGCACCTACTAGCATTCACACTGCATAAATTATTTCTTTTATCATTTACCTACTCGAGGACGAGCAGGAATTAAGCTTGGGGATGCTGATACGTCTCCAACGTATCTATAATTTATGAAGTATTCATGCTATTATATTATCTGTTTTGGATGTTTATGGGCTTTACTAAACACTTTTATATTATTTTTGGGACTAACCTATTAACCGGAGGCCCAGCCCAAATTGCTGTTTTCTTGCCTATTTTCAGTGTTTCAAAGAAAAGGAATATCAAACAGAGTCCAAACGGAATGAAACCTTTGGGAGAGTTATTTTTGGAACGGAAGCAATCCAGGAGACTTGGAGTAGACGTCAGGGAAGCTTCAAGGAAGCCACAAGGCAGGGAGGCGCGCCCTACCCCCCTGGGCGCGCCCCCACCCTCGTGGGCCCCTTGTGGCTCCCCTGACCGACTTATTTCGCCTATATATATATCCATATACCCTAAAAACATCGGAGAGCAGAATAGATCGGGAGTTCCGCCGCCACAAGCCTCTGTAGCCACCAAAAACCAATCGGGACCCTGTTCCGGCACCCTGCCGGAGGGGGATCCATCACCGGTAACCATCTTCATCATCCCGGCGATCTCCATGACGAGGAGGGAGTAGTTCACCCTCGGGGCTGAGGGTATGTACCAGTAGCTATGTGTTTGTTCTCTCTCTCGCGCGTTCTTGAGGTGATACGATCTTGATGTATCGTGAGCTTTACTAAACACTTGATGTATGTCTTGCATGTGCTTATCTGTGGTGACAATGGAATATTCACGTGATCCACTTGATGTATGTTTTGGTGATCAACTTGCGGGTTCCGCTCGTGAACTTATGCATAGGGGTTGGCACATGTTTTCGTCTTGACTCTCCGGTAGAAGCTTTGGGGCACTCTTTGAAGTTCTATGTGTTGGTTGAATAGATGAATCTGAATTGTTTGATGCATATCGTATAATCATACCCACGGATACTTGAGGTGACATTGGAGTATCTAGGTGACATTAGGGTTTTGGTTGATTTGTGTCTTAAGGTTATTCTAGTACGAACTCTATGATAGATCGATCCGAATGAATAACTTTGAGGTGGTTTCGTACCCTACAATAATCTCTTCGTTTGTTCTCCGCTATTAGTGACTTTGGAGTGACTCTTTGTTGCATGTTGAGGGATAGTTATATGATCCAGGTATGTTATTATTGTTGAGAGAACTTGCACTAGTGAAAGTATGAACCCTAGGCCTTGTTTCAACGCATTGCAATACCGTTTACGCTCACTTTTATCATTAGTTACCTTACTATTTTTATAATTTCAGATTACAAAAACCTATATCTACCATCCATATTGCACTTGTATCACTATCTCTTCGCCGAACTAGTGCACCTATACAATTTACCATTGTATTGGGTGTGTTGGGGACACAAGAGACTCTTTGTTATTTTGTTGCAGGGTTGTTTGAGAGAGACCATCTTCATCCTACGCCTCTTGCGGATTGATAAACCTTAGGTCATCCACTTGAGGGAAATTTGCTACTGTCCTACAAACCTCTGCACTTGGAGGCCCAACAACGTCTACAAGAAGAAGGTTGCGTAGTAGACATCGCCATCTACTTTGATGGTGAGTCGTCAAACGGTGAGACTAATTCAATGTATAAGGTGCAAGATGGCCGGCTTGGGGGTTGTTCCGATGGCGACAGTATTCCGGACCCTTACGAGCCGCCGCACAGAGTTGCGATTTTCATGGCTGGCTCTTAGCCGGCGCTTGGTTCAACGACCGCCGCGGCTATGACCTCTAGCTCAATGGCTGCGAGGGCGGCTGGTGATAGCAGCTCTGCACGCCTGCCGGCTCAGGTTTTGACAGAGTTGTTAGAGGCTTTGGCGACTTTGATGGGGATGGAGATAACCTCGGATACTCAAGAACAACATAAGGTGGATGTTGCGAAGCTACGAGATGAGATAGCTCAAGCTAAGGAGGAACTGGCAGCTGGGAATGTTAGGATGGCAGCAGAGCGAGCTGCTATGGACACGCATGCACAGCGGATTCAGGAAGACTCTTTCCGGCTCACCCTGGATCAAAACGCGTCAATTGAAATCATGAGAAAGAGGCACCAGAGTCGTTTACCCCCGGTTTATGATGCGAGAAACCTCTTCAACACACATGGCGCAGGGACTAGTGACCCACCGGTGGTAAACCGGGCGGTTGAGGCGCCTGTAACTGGAGCGCCGGTTCAGCCGCGTATAATGGACCCGCCTCATTTGAATAATACTCCGCCTCAGCATGTTCCGACACCATCGGTCACTATTCTAACCCTTTGGATAATATGATTGCTGCGGCGACACGGCTGGCGGCTCTCCCAGTTGAAGGTGATTCTCCAGCTACGATGGAGGCATGGAGGGCCAGAGAGCTTCTTCAGACAGCACTGGATCAGCAGGCGGCTTATTCGTACAGCCGTGAAAGGATTCACTCAACCCCTCGACCAAGCCGGAGTTATAGCCGGCACCTTGATTCGCCAGCAGTTTCAAGCAGTGAACAGTGCCGTAACCAACCTCGTGGGCATGACCCGGCGCGCGGTGGTGTCGATGCTCAAAGCTTGGTGGATCAGGGCAGAGCGCGTCGGGAGGCTGAGCTGGCGGCTCAGCTGGCGACTCAACAACAATCCCCGGTTTATCCATCAACGTCGGTGGAAGCGTGAGTGACCTCTAGAACCTTGGGTGTGCCATGTTTAGTGCCGGCTCTGCATAATGAGCACTTACCTAAGGATTTCAAGGGTCCTCGTAAGGTGCCTAATTACACGGTGGATCAGCCCCCTGAGGCTTGGATTGAGAGCTACGAGATGGCTATGGAGATGCTGGATGTTAGTGATGTTGCATGTGCTAAGTATTTCACCATGATGTTGGATGGCCCGGCTCGTACTTGGTTGAAAGGGCTGCTCGCTAACTCCATTAGATCATGGGCGGAGTTGAAAGCTTGTTTTATCCAAAAATTTAAAGACACGTGCAAGCAGCCTATGTCGATCCTGGATTTGGATTCTTGTGTCCAAGGTGAGGGCGAGTCAACAACCAATTGGGTGCGCCAAATTTCAGCTGTTATACACTCATCGGACAGTATCAATGCCGGCTCAGCAGTCCTGATGTTGGAGAAGAATTGCCGTTTTCTCCCCCTTAAGCAGAAACTGGGGCGGCTTAAACGCCACTGCAATAACATGGGGGAGCTCATGGCGGCTCTCGTCAAATATGCCGACTCTAATAGTACCAAAGACCCCAACTCTGATGAGGAGAAGGGGGGTAAAGGGAAGAAGAGTGGCAGTACGAAGGGACAGCAGCATAACACGGCGGGTCACGGTGACAATGGTAAGCGCAAGGCAGAGGGCGGTTTAGACTTTGTGGCCAATACCAATACGCAGAACAATAAGGGAAAGCAGCCCCGGCTTGGTGGGCCAAAGTTCAACCTAGAGGCGATGATGAATCAGCCTTGCCCAAAGCATGGTATGCATGAGAAGCCGGCCAATCATCTATGGAAGGATTGCTTCATCATGAGGGAGTACAGAAATTCCAATTTTTTCAGAACAATCATGGCCCGAATGGCAGTTCAGGATCTGGCTCTCACGGGCCTGGCTTTGGTGGAGGCGGCTCAAATTATGGTTTCCAGGGTCAAGGCAATCAAGGTGGTTTCAATCAACAGTCTGGTCAAGGCAATCAGCAGCAGCAATCTGGTTATCAGAGTAACCCGAAGCAGCTGAATAGTGGACAATATCATGTGTTCACCACGAGTTTATGCAAACGAGATCAGAAGATTCATAAAAGGGCGTGAACGCAGTTGAGCTGGCAGTTCCCCGTTTCTTGAGATGGTCTGAACATCCTATTCTTTGGAGCCGTGAGGATCACCTGCCCCGGGTTGACAATTCGGGTCAGCTGGCTTTGGTGGTTGCACCTCATGTTGGAGGGTACAGGTTCACTAAAGTGCTCATGGATGGAGGCAGCAGCATCAATATCCTTTACTATTGAACTTTTCATCGTCTGAGTTCGACTGACAAGGATCTTAAGCCGTCTAATACTATTTTCATGGAGTGGTACCTGGCAAGTCGGCGTATCCAGTGGGCAAGATAGATTTGGAGGTGGCTTTTGGTGATGAGCATGATTCCAGAGCAGAGACATTGACATTTGAAGTGGTTAAGATTAAGAGCCCTTATCATGCCTTGTTTGGGCGGCCGGCTTACGCCAAGTTTATGGCAAGGCCTTGTTATGTTTATCTACAGCTCAAGATGCCAGGTTACAAGGGCACCATCACTGTGCACGGCAACAGGAAGATAGCCTTGGAATGTGAAGAAGGTGATGCCACTTATGCTGAGTCTGTTTGTACAACAGAAGAGTTGAAATTTTATAAAGATAATGTTGACCCGACGGATATGACACCTTTGAAGAAGCCAACCACGGAGCATAACCCCCTGTTGAAATTTAAGTCGGCAGATGACACTAAGCTGGTTGATTTTGTTCCTGGCGATTCATCTAAACAGTTTAGTATCTGCGCTAATCTGGATCTGAAATAGGAAAGCACGCTCATCGAGTTTATCCGTGAGAACCGAGACATCTTTGCATGGAAGCCTTCAGACATGCTAGGTGTACCGAGGGAACTCGCTGAGCACACTCTCAATATTGATCCAAAGTTTAAGCCGGTCAAGCAATTCCTTCGCCGCTTCAATGAAGAGAGGCGTAAGGCCATTGGTGAAGAAGTGGCCCGGCTCTTGGCAGCAGGGTTTATTATTGAAGTTTTTCATCCTAAATGGTTCGCTAACCCAGTGCTGGTACTTTAGAAGAATGGCACTTGGCGCATGTGCGTGGATCATACAGACCTTAATAAGGCCTGTCCGGCTGATCCTTTTGCTCTCCCTCGTATTGATCAGATTATTCATGCTACGACGGGTTGTGAGTGTTTGAGTTTTTTGGATGCTTATTC
Organism: Triticum aestivum; assembly: GCF_018294505.1. NCBI lineage: Eukaryota > Viridiplantae > Streptophyta > Magnoliopsida > Poales > Poaceae > Triticum > Triticum aestivum. The sequence goes on along the minus strand of NC_057808.1, from coordinate 447,665,962 downwards.
TGGGTATCATCAGATCAAGATGGCAGTTAAGGACCTGGAGAAGACAGCCTTCATCACTCCCTTTGGAGCCTTCTGCTATGTATCCATGCCTTTTGGGCTCAAGAGTGCCCAGGCGACTTACCAGCGGTGTGTGCAAAATTGCCTCTATGATCAGATTGGGCGCAATGTTCATGCTTATGTGGATTATATTGTGGTGAAATCAAGGAAGAAAGAGACCTTGATAGATGATTTGAAAGAGACCTTTGACAATCTCCGGGTCTACAAGATGATGCTTAACCCGGCCAAATGTGTCTTTGGTGTACCAGCAGGCAAGCTCTTGGGTTTTCTGGTTTCTGAAAGAGGCATTGAGGCTAACCCGGAAAAGATCAAGGCTATTACTTCCTTGGCTAAACCGGCGTGTATCAATGATGTTCAGCGTGTGGCGGGTCGTATTGCGGCCTTAAGCCGGTTCGTAAGCCGGTTGGGAGAAAAAGCTATCCCTCTATAGTAGATGATGAAGAAAACAGATTACTTTGTCTGGAGTGATGCTGCTGATCAGGCGTTTGAAGCCTTGAAGAAACAGTTAGCTGAGCCGCCGATCCTTGTTGCTCCCATTGATAAAGAGCCCTTGTTGTTATATGTGGTTGCCAATAGACGAGCTATCAGCGTGGCAATTTTTGTGGAGAGGAAGGAATCAGGCAAGGCATATCCGGTTCAGCGGCCGGTTTATTACATCAGTAAGGTGCTCATTGAGTCCAAGCAGAGGTATCTGCATTGGCAGAAGCTGGTATATGGGGTGTTCATGGCTAGTCGAAAGCTCAAGCAATGTTTTCTGGGTCATCCCATTACTGTGGTTAGTTCTGCTCCTTTAGGAGATATTCTTCAAAAGAAAGAGGCCACAGGTCGAGTACCCAAGTGGGCCATTGAGCTTGGACCCAATGGTTTGAAGTATATGCCATGAACAGCTATCAAGTCTCAAGCACTGGTGGATGTTATCAATGACTAGACTGAGCTGCAGATGCCTGAGGAGAAGCTGGATAGCACATATTGGACTATTCACTTCGATGGATCCAGGCAGTTGGAAGGCTCGGGGGCTGGAGTTATTTTGACTTCCCCACGGGGTGATAAATTTTGTTATGTTTTAAGGTTGATGTTTCCTTATACTAACAATGCAGCTGAGTATGAGGCCTTGCTCCATGGTCTTCGGATGGCTAAAGAGAAGAATTTAAGCCGGGTGAGGTGGGGAACGTAGTAATTTCAAAAAAATCCTATGCACACGCAAGATCATGGTGATGCATAGCAACGAGAGGGGAGAGTGTAGTCCACGTACCCTCGTAGACTGTAAGCGGAAGCGTTATGACAACGTGGTTGATGTAGTCGTACGTCTTTACGATCAATCGATCCTAGTACCGAAAGTACGGCACCTCCGCGATCTGCACACGTTCGGCTCGGTGACGTCCCACGAACTCACGATCCAGCAGAGTGTCGAGGGAGAGCTTTGTCAGCATGACGGCGTGATGACGGTGATGATGAAGCTACCGGCGCAGGGCTTCGCCTAAGCACTACGACGATATGACCGAGGTGGATTATGGTGGAGGGGGCACCGCACATGGCTAAGAGATCAATGATCAACTTGTGTGTCTATGGGGTGCCCCCTGACCACGTATATAAAGGATGGAGGGAGGAGGAGGCCGGCCCTCATAGGGCGCGCCCAAAGTGTGGAGTCCTACTAGGACTCCCTATTCCTAGTAGGATTCCACCTCCCACATGGAATAGGAAAAAGGGAAGGGTGAAGGAGAAGGAAGGAAGGGGGCGCCCCCTTTCCCTAGTCCAATTCGGACCAGTCCATGGGGAAGGGGCGCGGCCACCCTTGAGGCCTTTCTCTCCTTTCCCGTATGGCCCATTAAGGCCCAATACGAATTCCCGTAACTCTCCGGTACCCCAAAAATACCCGAATCACTCGGAACCTTTCCGATATCCGAATATAGCCTTCCAATATATCGATCTTTACGTCTCGACCATTTCGAGACTCCTCGTTATGTCCCCGATCTCATCCGGGACTCCAAACAAACTTCAGTCATCAAATCACATAATTCATAATACAAATCGCCACAAAACGTTAAGCGTGCGGACCCTACGGGTTCGAGAACTATGTAGACATGACCGAGACTCATCTCCGGTCAATAACCAATAGCGGAACCTGGATGCTCATATTGGTTCCTACATATTCTACGAAGATCTTTATCGGTCAAACCGCATAACGACATGCGTTGTTCCCTTTGTCATCGGTATGTTACTTGCCCGAGATTCGATCGTCGGTATCTCAATACTTAGTTCAATCTCGTTACCGACAAGTCTCTTTACTCGTTCCGTAAGGCATCATCCTGCAACTAACTCATTAGTCACAATGCTTGCAAGGCTTATAGTGATGTGCATTACCGAGAGGGCCCAAAGATACCTCTCCGATACACGGAGTGACAAATCCTAATCTTGATCTATCCCAACTCAACAAACACCATCGGAGACACCTGTAGAGCATCTTTATAATCACCCAGTTACGTTGTGACATTTGATAGCACACAAGGTGTTCCTCCGGTATTCGGGAGTTGCATAATCTCATAGTCTGAGGAACATGTATAAGTCATGAAGAAAGCAGTAGCAATGAAACTGTATGATCATAATGCTAAGCTAATGAATGGGTCTTGTCCATCACATCATTCTCCTAATGATGTGATCCCGTTCATCAAATGACAACACATGTCTATGGTTAGGAAACATAACCATCTTTGATAAACGAGCTAGTCAAGTAGAGGCATACTAGGGACACTTTGTTTTGTCTATGTATTCACACATGTACTAAGTTTCTGGTTAATACAATTCTAGCATGAATAATAAACATTTATCATGAAATAAGGAAATAAATAATAAGGAAATAGGGCATATTTCCTTCAGTCGACTCAAATTTGGTGGCTCAGCAAGTTTCAGGCACTTGGGATTCTAAGGACCCACTCATGGCGGCTTACCGCCGCGAGGTTGATGCTATTGCTGGTCATTTCAAAGGTTATCAAGTGGAACATGTTGATCGCAGGAAAAATGAGGCGGCTGATGCTTTGAGCCGGTTAGGGTCCCAGCGTAAGCCGGTGCCACCTAACGTTTTCCTTGATATCTTGCATAACCCTTCAGTTAAATTGCCTACAGAGGAAGATCTTGCTATTCCTAACCCGTAGGCACAATTAGTGGCGGCTCTTCATGTTATTCCTGATTGGACAGTTCCATATTTGGCTTATATGACCCGGGGCGAGTTACCTGAAGATGAAACTTTGTCTAGGCAGATAACCCGGCGGTCTAAGTCAATGACTATTGTCAATGGAGAGTTGCACCGCTGCAGTGTCAGAGGGGTGTTTCAACGTTTTGTTTCTCCTGAGGAGGGCCGTGAGATTCTGTGAGAGATTCATGAAGGAGATTGTGGTCATCATGACGGCTCTAAATCTCTCGTGGCCAAGGCTTTTCGTCATGGGTTTTATTGGCTGACGGCTCATGCTGATTCAGAAGATCTGGTCAGTAAATGTGACGGTTGTCAGAAATTTTCAAGACGATCTCATGTACCGGTTCAAGAATTGAGGATGATTCCAATCCCTTGGCCGTTTGCAGTCTGGGGGCTTGATATGGTTGGACCTTTCAAAAGGTCCAAGGATAAAAAGACCCATCTTTTGGTGGCGGTTGACAAATTCACAAAGTGGGTCGAAGCAGAGCCGGTCAGTAAGTGTGACGTGGCAACAGCGGTTCAATTCATCAAAAAGGTGATCTTTCGTTTTGGTTATCCCCACAACATTATAACTGATAATGGCACTAATCTGTCCAAGGGTGCTATGAAAGAATTCTATCAACGAGAGCATATTTGTCTTGATGTATCATCAGTGGCTCACCCCCAGTCCAATGGCCAAGCTGAAAGAGCCAATCAAGAAATTTTGAGATGCATCAAGCCCCGGCTTACGGTCCCTTTACAGAGGGCACCGAGTTGTTGGGTGGAAGAATTACCCTCAGTGTTATTGAGCATCAATATTACCCCCAACAGATCTACGGGTTACACGCCTTTCTTCATGGTTTACAGAGTAGAGGCGGTTCTCCCTAGTGACATCCGTCACGACTCGCCCCGTGTGGCGGCTTATGTCGAATCTGATAATGAAAAAGCACGTCGGGATGCACTTGATGAGGAGCGTGACCTTGCGGCGTCTCGTTCGGTGATTTACCAGCAAGATCTGTGTCGTTATCACAGCCGTCGGGTTAAAATCAGAACCTTTCAAGAAGGAGATTTGGTCCTCCGGCTTATCCAGGATCAAACAGATATGCACAAGCTATCCCCACCTTGGGAAGAGCCTTTTGTGGTCAGCAAAAATTTGAACAACAGATCATACTAACTCATTGGTGTTCGAGAGCACAAGGACTCACGCAAATCTGAGGAGAAGACTCGTCGGCCGTGGAACATTGCTCATCTTCGGCCTTATTACACCTGAGCTACTGGCTCTTGTGATGTACATATTTCTATCAATGTATATATCTTATGATGAATATAATAAAGCCGGCATCCCTGATAATTCAGGGCCTCTGTCGTTTCATTTCTAAGAATATGAGTCTTTATTGTCACTTCATACGATCACTTGGGGGCTTCCTGCTTATTGAGCATACCTATGATTACCCTCTTGATCCGGCTTGTACGCCATGATTACAAAATACTTGGGGGCTTCCTGCTCATTGAGCATAGCTATGACTACCCTACTGATCCGGCTTATATGCCTGGAATGAAATATTGCTTGGGGGCTCTTTGTTAATGAATAGAGCTTTGTTGACCCTTGTAACAGGCTTGGACGCCAGGTGTGTATTCACCAAAAAATCCGCTTTATACTGCCTTTGTTTGCTTACCACTCCGACCAGGTAATCCTGGAATGACTCACCATACTCTTGACAATCAATCTTTTAAAAGACCCTGAATTTGTCAAAGTTAAAACGGTGATTGGTCATGTGAGGTCCGGCTTACGAGGTTTGAATTAAGGTTTAACTCGCGGCTGCGTAGCCCTTGAATAAGGCTTGACATGGAGGCTTGGCAGACTATGAATGCCTTGTTTGGTTTTTTCTGATTTAGTTTGAACATTTTTTGAGGTTCATCTTTTATACCATATTGATTCATGGTTGAAAATTGATTAGGGCCATGTTGCCTTATGATTCATATATGAATCTATCCGGAGTTTTATTAACCCGGCCTGGTTTTGGACTTTAAGTCGCCAGTGTATGATGATTATGTGTTTGGAGCGCCGTGCTCTAAACTTTGGGATGTTACCCCTAGCCGCATATGGCATGATAAGCTGACGGTATATATGAATAAATTGAACAGGGTGTTGTACTCTGTCTTTGGGCTGTTACCCTTATTGCACACGGTATGATAAGCCGGCAGTGTGAACAAATATCGCAGGTATGATATTTTTGTTATGATTATATGAGGTTTTGCTAAACCGGCCCTGGTTATGGACTATTTAGTCACCAGTGGTTTTTATATGGGGTATTGTGACCCGCCCTGGGGTAAACCGCCAGGGCACTTGTTATCTGCTTATGTGAAGGAAAAACTGATAAGCATGGTCTGCAAAATTGATGATATTATATGCATAAGTGGCAGACTTTCAAATAAATGATCGGCAGTGTTATGCAAATAAGCATGCACGATGGTGTGACAGATCAGAATTGTTTAACTAGCCTATTACAAGGCATCTGACGACCCACGAGGACAAGTGTTTTTTGAGACATAGCATCAAAATGCTATGATTGGTAAGCTGGCTCATGAGTTCAGACTTTTAGTCTTGGCGGGTCGAAGCTTCCGGGTCATCCTGTGCTTCTTCTTCTTCTTGATTATCCATTGGCTGGAAGACAGGCGAGGCCCAGCTGATACCATTCAAAGCTCTAAACACAGCCTCATCATCTATAAGATTTGATGCATCAATGTCACGAGCGAAGGTGTGCTTACGCATTGGTGGGATGAGATCCACCTCTTGATGAACCGGCCCCTTCATCTTCTTGTTCTCAACATCATAAGCCGCCTGGTATTGGGCTAGATTGGTCTCTTCAGCCAGCTTGCTTGCTAACGGATGCATTGCTCTTGCTATTTCTGCAAAGTCATCAGCACTGAAGGGAGACCCGTCTTCTTTTACACTAGGGCAACCGTTGGCCAAGTCTTTTGGATCAAGATCTGCTTGCCACGCCTTTGACCGGCTTAAGGCAGTCAAGGCGCCGGCTCTGGCAGATGCTCGCTTTAAATCGTCGATCCTTTGGGGCAGCACTGATAACTTCTCCAATGTTTCCTTGATGAGGGTGGGCGGAGGCTTCTTATGGATAACAGCAGATATTGTCCGTTGAGCGCCAGTGTATAGCTGTTCTACCAGAGTATAGACAGCCTTAAGCTTGATGCGCATGTCTGAACCCAACTTGGAACTTCGGGAGCCTGTATCAGTAAAGTTATTGATAAACCGGTAGATGATTATGATATGCTTGCTGGGGTAAAGGAGTCATGTTTACTACTTAACGAAGATGGTTGATGTCATGTTATTGATCTGATGCTTTAAACCAGACAACTCATCAGTCACCGGTTTAAGAGCTGCCTCGCATCTTCTGCTCTCTTTAATAGAGCCGCCTTCTCGGTCTCCTAGCCGGTTTTATCAGTGCTGAAGTTCTGTTTTAACTGCTCAATGTTTTCCAATGCAGTCTTCAATTCTGATTTGGCCTCGGATGTCTCAGATTGCTGGGTTTTTATATTGGCCTTCAGATCGGTCATTTGCGAATCCTTTTCAGTTAGTTCAGCCTGTGACATGAACAAACATGGAGGATATTATGATCATGATTATTTTTAAAGTCCCAAGCACAATACAAGTATTCTCCTTGGCACTTGGGGGCTAATGCCTATTGCTCTTTTTTATGACAAGTTTTATGATGGCCTGGACAAAATGATATGATCCGGTTTATAAAGGCTACATAATTGGGTTTCTCAGCCATGATGATAAGTCCCGGTTTCTTCATACTGATTAAACCGGCCCTTGGGGGCTACAGCTGCAAAGTTGAATTACTACTAATTGAAGTCCCGGCTTAATTTGTTAGTTTAAGCCGGCCCTTGGGGGCTACTAGTGATGATGTTCATTTATCTGTGACTATTTGAAAGTCTACAGTATATTCAATTCTATCATATTCTATAGACTTGGCGGCTAATAGAGATATATTTATGAGGAGGATTTTGTTGGATTACCTCATAGCGCTCCTTCATCAAGTTGACCAAGTCGGCTTCAAAGTCACGGCTGGTATACAGACGGTTCAAATAACCGGAGTGGATCTCTTGGGCGCCGAACTGGGCGTAGCTTTCCAAGTCTACCTTCCACTTGCCTTTATCAGCAGTAGACAATTCTTCCTTGGCGCTGTGCTTGGATAAGGCAGTGGGGTTACCCGGCGCCGTATAACCAAGCCCGGTGATGATGACATCGTCAGCTTTCTCTTCAGTAGGCTTGATGGGACTTGGAGGCTTAGTGATGACCGGTTCAACGTCTATATGATCCATGGTGACGTCGTGCTCTTCTGGTGGCGGGTCATCAATGGTAGCTTCAGCGGTTGGATGAGAGGCCTCTGGCAATTGCTTTTTCGGCTCAGAAGGGTTGGAATCTTCAGCCGGCTTGTTCAGTTTTGCCTTCTTGCTAGGCTTGGCCATGCCACTAAAAATAAGAAATACAAAGATGTCAGCATATCAATCAGGCATGAAGTTTCGAAGGATGGAATACACCCTTACCCAGGCACAGTCTTGAAGGTTGGCATTTGAGTCCCCGTTGAGTCGCCGGAGGAGGAATGAGATGTTCCCTGATAGTTTGAATCATACGGGTTAAGAGGTTGTCGAAAAAGACCCGCCTTTGGATAAGATAAATCAGAAATATGTGAAACCTCCGGTCGACATTTGCGAGGTGCTGGGGTGTTCGGTAAGCCGGATGATAAAACTCCACCACCGCTGTTCCGGGTTGTGCGGCAGGCTTCATGTTGCTGCTTCTTCAAAAGAAAGTTGGGATCCAAGTAAGCTAAAGGGTGAGAAAATCTTACTTTCCGGCTTGCTTGTCGAGTTTTCTGTGTTGGCAGAGGTTCTGAGCCGGAAGAAAGAGTAATTATCTCTTCATCATTTGCACGGCTAGCCTCCGCATCATCCTGATAATAGTCATTGTCAATAAGATGTACAAAAAACGAGCCAAGGGAATCAAGTTCTACCTCCGACTCGTCATCATCATCTTTGTCATCCGAATCGAATAAATCAGCAGGATTGGTCTTTTTCTTAGCAGGCTTTTTGATAGCCTTGCTCTTTGTCCGGGTTTTCTTGACCGGTTTATCCTGCAGCTTCTTGGTCCAAAAAGGTGAATCGGCCTGTAAAAATTGAATGAGTATGAACAGGCAGTACAAATGAAAACATGATTCAAGTATGAAATTGATTCAAAACTTACAGCTGGCGGTTTATTAAGGACGCAGAAAGGATTCAATCCGACTTGGCTGCAGTCTTCCAAGCTCTCATTCAACAAAGTTTTGGTCATATTATTGATGTCTTCGTCAGTCATTTCAATCTGACAATGGCGTTGTATATCTGTTAACTCACCGGTGTACTCGCACATTAAGCCGGGCCAGCGGCTTAGAGGCAAGACTCTCCAGGCGACCCAGCATCGAAGATCAATTCTGGCCAAGCCGTTGGCCGTCAAGGCCCGGATCTTTGAAAAAGACTGTCATGTATTTTTTCCGCTCTGCCGTGCTGATACGGTCTGGAAGATGATGTCTGTTACTAAGCCGGCTGGCGCGATAACCCGGTAAAGGATTTTCCCCTTCTGGGGATGTGTCTTTGCAATAAAACCAAGTTTGGTTCCAGTCTTTGGGATGACTGGGAAGAGTGGCAGCTGGGAAGGTGGCTTCTTTCCGGCGCTGTATAGAAATGCCGCCTAGTTCTAGGCTGGGCCCGTCTGTGAACTCGTTCTGCCGGTTTAAATAATAGAACTCTCTGAATAGTTAGACGGTGGGCTCCTATTGAAGGTACACGTCGCAGAATACTTGGAAGTTCACTGGTACGCGTCGGTCCTAAACAAACGGTTTTTAACCCCTTTCCGTGATGGCATTTGAAACCGTCGCCAAGTGAGTGTGGGCGATAGGGGAGGTCCTTCCCACACGACCCAGAAATCGTCGGGGATAGGCCCTCCTAGGACCCAGACTGGGGCCGTGTGCGATCGGGCGAGGCATCAAAACCCAATCATTTCTGTATGTATGTACATCCCACACGGTAATCCAAGAAAAACATTTCCGTAGGTATGTACATCCCAGACGGTTCACTAGAAGGCTCGTGGTTCCGAGAGGGAACAATGCATGTTTGATGACGAACGGGAGATAGCTTCCTTTTACGGCTTTCAATTTTTTTTCTACGTCTAACATGCACTACTACAACTGTAATGTGAAATTTTGGAAAATTCTAGGGGTCATTTGACCTTTTAAAGACATTTAAGTGATTTTCTAACCATTTAATGACCGTAATTCAAATTTGAACTACATCTACATGCAACGCCTAACCAAAACGGTTTGAAAAATCATATATGTGTACTTGTGTGCGAGTTAATTTCATGTGCAGTAAATTAGAAGGAATTTTCAAACATATTGGTCTCACGGGACACATGCATACGTATGCATGGAGTGACATGGCATTTTAATTCTAAAAATAAAGAAATGATCAGAAAAACATGAAACCTTGGTTGATGTAATTTCATGCCACCAAGATGATGTGGTAAATAAATTGGCATGTTTGACGAACCTTTGGACACACACCCCTCACAAACCGAAGCAACTCGCTAGAAGGTTCGTGGTTCCGAGAGGGAACAATGCATGTTTGATGACGAACGAGAGATAGCTTCCTCTTACGGCCTTCAAATTTTTTCCCACATTTAACGTGCACTAATACAACTGTCATGTGAAAATTTGGAAAATTTCAGGGGTCATTTGACCTTTTAAAGATAATTAAGTGATTTTCTAACTATTTAATGACCGTAATTCAAATTTGAACTACATCTACATGCAACGCCTAACTAAAACGGTTTGAAAAATCATATTTTTGTGTACTTGTGTGCGAGTTAAAAAAATCATCAGACGATGTAAATATATTGTGTTCAAAAAAGAAAATGTAAAGATCTGGCAAGACAACTGGCCCCCACACGATTGGCACTCTACCTCGCGGCTCGAGGTTTGGTAGGTGATTGCCGGGGATCATTAATCAGACACGGTTCTGTATTGGAAACCGTCAGCTATTATGTTCACACACGGATTTTGCTATGAGAATCGTGTGTAATTCAAACTACAATACTCGTAAATTTCGGCGACCGGCGTGTGTACTATCCCCGTCGATGTAGATTCCGGCCACAAATAAATACTACCTTGCTCACATCGTCCCGCCTGCATTCTCATCTAAATCCTCCCCTCGCTCGCCCTCTCTCTCTCTCAAATCTCTGCCATGGCGCCGCCGGTCTGCCCACGCGCCGACGAGGAGTCACCGCCCTCCGAGGACGCTCACTCGATTAGCAGCGACGAGGACCCCTACGCGCCGCCTGACGAGGTTGCGCCGGACCCCCCAACTTTGGATTGGTTTTGGGGCCAGTACAATCTTTGTCTGTGGAAGTCGCTGCCGCCGGCTGAGAAAGCCAGACAAGTGGCATTCAAGAAGGAGATGGCGGAGGAGGAAGCCAGGTACTAGGCGGCCTGTGAAGCCCGTGATGCTGCCTGGAAAAAGGAGGCGGCGGAGCTTTGGGGGCAGTTGCGTCGTCGTGCCGAGGAGGTGTACGAAGACGGGTACTTCGCGAGGAAGGTCATAGACGCTGGGCGCCTCGTCGCTGTGTGGAGGTGGGCAGATAGGCTCCAGCGTGCCATCGACGAGGAGCTCCAGTGGGCGCCCAACGAAATGGCAAGATCGGCCGCGCGCGTCCGTCAGCAAGAGGCAGATCGGTACATCAAGCGCAGCGAGGCGGAGGAGGTGGAGTACTGCCTTCGCACTGGGAAGACGCCGTGCACCAGGAAGCTGCTGGCGAGGGGCTGCCGGAATACTGGCCCAGGAGGGATTATTAGTTTTAGTATTGTTCGTTTTAAATTTTATGCATTGTACCTAGTAGTTAAGTATCATCACGTATATGTGATGTATTATATATATATATATATATATATATATATATATATATATATATATATATATATATATATATATATATATATATACATAAACACTATTCTGATCACGGGATCAGAATAATATTCTGATCACAACCTGAACTTCCCAAGTAACGCGCCTGACCTTCCCCGAGTACTAGGTTGAACTTCAGCTAAAAGGTGTCCAAATGGGGCTTGCGATACACCGTTGGAAAGCTATGGACACCAGTATCATAACCCAAGTTAATTTTTTGGCAAAATGTAAGCGGTTTAAGAGCAGTTTTGAAAACCGTTTTTTCTTCGTACAAAAAATGTAAAGCGTATTGTTGATCGCATTTCTAAACCGTTTATCTGAATGAGGTAAATAATATGGCGTTGGAAAGCTGCTGGAAAACCGCTCCTTCGAGATGTTGAAAGTTTTCTCTAATTCCCTATGGATAAAGAGTAATTTGGAAAATCGTAAAATTTCACAAACCGAACAGTCGAGTTTGTATTTTCAATGTAATTTCTAAACGGCTAATCCAATTGAGGCAAATGATATGGCGTTGGAAAGCTTTGAAAATGCGCTACTTTGTCATGTTGAAAGTTTTTCTAATTTTGAATGGTTTTAAAAGTAATTTAGAAAACGGTACAAGTTTCATCGAGTTTGTATTTTCAAGCTAATTTTGTAACTGTACGCCCGAATGCAACAAATGATACGGCATTGGAAAGCATGAGGAAATGCATAACTTTTTTCTATATATTGTTTCTCTCAATTCCTTACTGTTTTAAGTCAATTTTGAAAAAGGCTAAAAACGTATTTTTGCCGTAATTTCTACAAACTTTATCGGAATGGGGCAAATAATATACCGCTGAAAAGCTACGGAAAATGCGAAACTTTTTCATGTTGATGGTTTTCTCTGATTTCTAACCGTTTTTAAGTAATTTCAAAAACAACGAGATCATGCGTTTTGCCTTTATCGCGAAACGAATTCTTCGAAAATGCACCGTGTGAAGAACTTGAACTTCTCGGCATGTCTACATGAACTTCACTCTGTTTTTCACGTGTTTTTTTTGTTCGTAGATCTCCATCTACTCACCAGAATTGAGCAAATGATATCCAGATGGAAAGCTGCTGTAAACACGCAACTTTCTGTGTTGATTATATTTTCATACTCGCGACGGTTTTAAAATTTGTCATCTGAAATTCATCCACTATAGTAGTTGAACTTCCTGCTGTTTTCAGTTGAACTTCTATGACGTATTTTCGTTTGTAATTTTCTCATTCATTCGTCAGTGTTACACAAATGATATTCCTTTTGTACAAATCTCTCTCACAATAAATTTTTTATTTTCTCCGACGAAGGACTTGAACTTATAACAACAAAACGTTTAGCCTTTGCTTTTTTATTTTTTAATACAAAATGCACGCCGTGTAGTACATGAACTTATGGCAGTTATCAACCTGAACTTTTCTCGGTTACGTGAAAATATTTGTGTTTTTTTTATGAATTTTTAATCCGATTTTCTTAATCCTTTTTTATGAATTTTGAAGCGCTCTATTTTTAATAGTTGAAGTTCTTGTTATTTTATTTTTGAACTTCTTGTTTCCATTCTTTAATAACGAGGAAAATTTGAGTTTTTTATAATCATCGAACTTCTCCATCTTTTTAATATCGACTTTTGAAGCCTTATATTTTTTAAAATTGAACTTCTTGTTTTTTTATTTTTGAACTTCTCGTTTCCATTCTTTAATAACGAGGAAAATCTGAGTTTTGTATAATCATCGAACTTCTCCATCTTTTTAATATGGACTTCCTGGTTTATTTCTTAATCTTTTTATGAAATTTTGAAGCGCTCTATTATTAAAAGTTGAACTTCTTGTTTTCATTCTTTTTTGTGTTTTCGAACATGGAAATACAAGGTGAACCTTTCTCACAAGAATTTTTGAACTTCCCCGGAGAGAGCAGTTGAACTTCTTTCAACAAACCTTTTAAGTTTTTTGGTTTCTATTCTTATATTCTTATCTGAAACGCATTCCGTGTAGTAGTTGAACTTCCCACTGTTTTCACCTTGAACTTCTGTCACGTATTTTTGTTCAACCTCTCTCACACGAATTTTTGAATTTTCTTGGGTTGAGCACTTGAAGTTCTAGCAACAAAACTTTCAGCCTTTGCTTTTTCATTCTTTTTTTAATTCCAAATGCACACCATGTAATACATGACCTTCTCGCAGTTATCAATCTTAACCTCTCTTGGTTACGTGAAAATATCTGAGTTTTTTATAGACATTGAACTGCTCTACCCTTTTTATTTTGAACTTCATTGTGTTCTTTTATAAATGTGAAAATTGGAGGTTTTTTAGAAACACCGAACTTCTTCGTTATTTGAAATTGAACTTATTGGTTTTATTCTTTAGTAACTAGAAAAATCCGATATTTCAAATAAATATCAAACTGCTCCGCTTTTTCCAATTGAATTTCTTGGTTTTATTCTCTAGTAACGTGAAAACCTGAGTTTTTTATTGCTCCATTTTTCAAAATTGAACTTCTTGGTTTTAATCTTTAGCATTGGGGAAAATTTGAGTTTTTATAAACATTAAACAACTTCATATTTTTTAATTTCGGACTTCTTGGTGTTATTCATTAGTAACAGAAAAGTCCTAGTTATGTTATAAATATCGAACTGCTCAATTATTTTAAAGTTGAACTTCTATGTCTTATTTTTTAAAAGAAGGAAAAATTGTTTTTACAAACTTTTTGAACTGCTCGATGTTTTCAATTTGATCTTCTTGACATTGTAATAAACATTGAACTTCCACATTATTTAAATTTGAGCCTATAGTTTTTTTCTTCTGGAAATGGGAAATACCATTTTCTCGTATATTTTTTTAACTGATCTACTTTTTATTATTTGAACTTCTTGGTTTATTTTTATTAAAGGTGAAAATCCCAGTTTTATAATTAATAGAGAACTTCTCCGTTGTTTTAATTTGAACTTCTTTTTTTCTTGAACAAGTGTTCAATTTTTGTCTTTTCTTATATATTTTGTACTGTTCACTTTTTGTTACATGATGTTTTACAATGGAACATTTTTGTATAACTCTGGATTCACAAGGTTCACTTGTCAACTGATATTTTTCATGTGTTCAACTCTCTTTTCTTGGACACCCAAGGTGTTTTGTTTTTTCGAAAGCAATTTTTTTGAACTCACATCGTGCTTGAGAATTTGCATCCTAGGCACATGGTGCTTGAGAAGGACACTGTCGAGGCGAGGAGAAATTTTCCAACCCATGTCCCTCTAGCCCCAAGTTGATTTTTTTTTGGTAAACTACATGTTCTTTTTACCACTCGTTACCTACTAGTTTTATCTCCAAAAGTAGGTGGTTAACCATTTTCAATCAAGGTACGCATTTGTTTTACAACACACACACATATACATAACACACTTGACCTTCTGCGACACAACATTTTGACCTTCGCAAAAGTAAATTTTTAAAGCCAAAATAAATCGCGCAGTAGTACAAGCACAACAAAGCATTCTCAATATCTGTTTTTTTAGATCATATGTTCATTCAGAAACAATTGTGCGGATGCTCTTTAAGAACTCAACAAACCGATAGTGGGGTTGGAGGGATAGAGCCTGTGTGTAGCAGCGCAGGGAGATGACTACAGGGGCTCGTCGGCGTGAGACTTTTTGGTGGACCGGGGTCGCGCGTTGTGCAGCGGGTCATCGGTCAGCGGTGTGGCCGTGCAGGATCTGGACGGCAGAAACTCCAGTCCTTTCACACACCACACGTTCCCTATCCACACCGCCTAGACACACCTCCTCTTTTATCTCGTTTTCACCCCATGCTTTGTCTTCTTCCTTGTACGTCCAAATTAACAGCAAGCAAAGGCAACAGCAGCTCGGTGCAAGCACATGGGAAGGTGCCAGGGAACACAACACAAACAGCCACGGGGGAGAGGCGCCAGGAAACCACGGAGCGCCGTGTGCGGCAGCAATGAGAAATGCCAAGGGAAGGTCGATGACAAGCTTCGTCGAAGGTCGTTGAGAGATGCCCGAGCAGGAAAATGTTCAGAGAGAAAAACGTTCAGAGAGAATTAACAACCATAGCCCGAAGATGAAAGTTCAGAGGAAACTGACATTGCTCTTCTCCTTCTCACGAAGGAACTACGCGAGCGAGCGAGCAAACAAGGAGGCACTGCACGCGCAAACCAGGTTGGACTGCAGGACAGTCGTAGTTGGACGGCGGAGGGGCCGCATCGGCGCTGAAAGCAACACCAGCCAAAGCTCGGAAGGAAGGGCGTCGTTCTGGATTGCTGCACCAACGGGGATTAGGGCCGGTCGGATTCCATAGGCGCAAACACTAATCTGATGAACACCGATGCGGGAGCTCGTCGGTGAACAGCCTGCACGGGGAGCGGCGGCGGGTGGTGCTGCTCGAGCTCCCCCCACGTCCAATTGGGCGGATGGACGTGGTCGCCCGCGGTGGCAGCTGGCGATGGTGGTGGGTGGTTACTGCATCTGGAGTGGGGAGGAGCTTGGATGGATGGATGGATGGGGCGCTCCAACGGATCCGCTCTTGCTGTGCGGCACCCATGCGAACGGCGCGGTGGGCGTCCGGTGCAAGTACGGCGCTGAGGGCCTCTACCCATTCCTGGCGAGGAATTGGGGTACTGACGGAACGTGTACCCAGCTGTGACGCCGTGTCGACAGCAGGCAAGTGCCAATGGATCCGCTCTTGCTGTGCGGCGCGCCGCGCCTCTCGCTCTGCGGCGCTCCAACGGTCTCGCCATGCGGTATATCTGGCCATGGCCCGGGCCGGGCCGGGCTTGGGTCGGGCCTGAAAAAGCCCACGGCAAAAAACTGAGGCTCAGGCCCTCCCAGGCCCTACCATCGGGCCTAATTTTCAAGCCCAAGCCCGGCCCATCTGGTAAAAAGCCCTTAGAGCTTAGGGCCGTGGGCCGGGCCTCTTCCTTAAAATGCCAATATGCAAAGCCCAAGCCCGTCCAGGCCCTGCTGGTGGGCTCAAAACTCAGGCCCAAGCCCGGCCCATGGGCAAGCTCATCGGGCCTAGGCCCCGGATTTTAGGGTTGGGCCTGGGTGGGCCGACAGGGCCGGGCCTGAGATGGCCAGGACTACCATGCAGCGAGCCGCAGCCTATTGGCGCGCACGCACCTAGCTTGCTCTGCGGCGCGCCATCGATCATGTTGTGCGGCAAGCTGCAGCCTGTCGGTGCTGACATGCCTATCTTGATCTGCGGCGCTCAAGCGCCATGCGCCAAAGGTCTGCTCAACCTGGCGATGACGCGCATCACGGCGTCGTCCATCACGTTGCTGGGGAGCGTCTCGGCCTCGACGGGCTGTGGCGCCTGCTCGTTTTCCTTGTCGACAAGGTTGATGGTAGAGGCGGCGCTTTGGTGGGTTGGCATGCTTGGAAAAGGTGGATGTGCTACAGGCTGTGCTTGTCGCCTCCGTGCGTCGCGCGCCGCCTATGGGCAATATAGCAGGGTGGCGGGAAACAGGTGAGGAAATGGCGTGAAACGGTGGTGTGTTCATAAAACGCCATCAATTAATGGAAACTTCGCATCCTTATGGCATATCCAGATGACCGCCAGTCCCCCAATGGCCAATAGATGTTGTGTAGACAGAGCATATCACATACGTCTTATTAGCCGCAATCGCCTGTGTTATAATCGGTCTTCGCACACATTTCTGATTACAGACCTATTTGCCGCGTATCACACACATCTTGTTAAGTTGAACCATTTCTGTTCCCACGTCTCAACGCAAACAGTTCATCCGAGTGAACCGCATGCCGTATATCGCACACACCTTCATCTGGCTGACCGTTTCTTTTGTGTTGCCTAATCACAAACAGTTCATCCGAGTGAACCGTATGCTGTATATCGCACACACCTTCATCTGGCTGCCCGTTTCTTTTGTTCCTCCTCATCGCAAGCAGTTAATTGAGCTGAAACGTATGCCCTGTATCGCACATGCAACTGAAATCTGAACCGTGTTCGATGCATCCTCCATCGCAAACGTTTTGCACCCTTTTTGACGGTTATTTTACACCACCATTTGCGATTATGGCATCGCACACAGTTTCGTCGAAGGGTCTCTGATCGTAGTGTTGCGTTAGCAGCAACCTACAGTAGTGGTTGCAGATGTTTGAAACGAAGTTGGGTCCAATATCTTGAGAATGGAGCTTGAAAATATGCAGCACAGCGCGGAAGAATTTTGAGCTGGGAGGGCTGAAGCTCCGGTTTATGTGATCAGTAAAGACAATCTCACTGTCCTTGGGCTCAGGACGAGTTTCATTGCCTGGAACCCTCCAATGGATTACATCCTTTTTGGCTAGGACGCCAGTCTGAACATATTCGTTCAGGTCTTCCTCGGTGACCCGGGAAACGACCCAGTTGCAGGCGGTGATAGTCTTGACCATTTTTTAGGAAAAGGGCCTAAAGGAAAGAAATATTGCCGGCTTAAGATCATGCTATTAAAGCCGGACCATCGATTCAAAGGTAAAATGTTGTAAACGGGCTAACAGATTAAGCCGGAGAATGAACATTGAAGTACGCAGATATTCATATTGGCGGCTTAAAAGGGGACTAATTGTACCTACCGGATTAAGGATTCTGCTGTTAAGCCGGACAGAGTTAAACAGGCAAGTATATTATGCAGAACCAAATTATAAGCGAGCATGGTTAAACCGGAGAAGTATTGTCGGGTCATGCAAGTTATGAAGCGTATGATGGCGGTTTAAACAAGGCCTAGTGTTATATGGTGGATCACGGCTTACGGTATAAGCCGCCATGGCAGTTGTGGTGTTTCAAATCTATCAGTGAAAATTTTGCTAAGTGATGGACAAATAGATTTCACAGACTGAAGATATAATTTTGGATCTACAGCGGTGCAGAAAAGACAGTAAATTCTAAACCTAAGGTGGCGGCAGCAGAAAAGTTCGTGTACTCCGATGGATTTTCTATGGAGAGGAAGTATTTTATTGTTAAAAACGAATGCTAAACTACTACCGCACAAGGTTCATGACCTATTCAGATTGAAAGCTGCTTGAGTTGAAGAATACGAAGAACGATGAACAACACCGATGAACAAGGCGAACCCTAATGCGGATCTGAAGTTGAGGGAGATGAACACTTACGGTGGCAGATGGACTGCGGTGGAGCGCCGGCGCTCTCTGGTCTGGTCAGGTCGATGCAGTGGCCTAAGTTGGTGTCGGAGGTCGCGGCGACGGAGCTCGGGCGGCAGAGGAAGACGAAGGAGATGAGGCAAGGGGGGAATGGAAAGAACCCCCGCCCCTATTTATAAGGGGTGGTAGATACAAGGCATGCGCCGGAATCGAGGAGGCCGAAATCATCATGTGGCTATATGGACGCCTCGATCTTTGGGATGTTCATTAAGATAAGGATCAATTAAGATGTGCTGGGCTCCGTGCAAAATTAATGTGAGATGACGTCATGGCGGTTTAAGAAGATTCTGTGAGCTGGCGTCATGGCGGGTGACAGCAAGGTTTATCAAACAAGCGAAGCAAGATTTTGACAAGTTAGGTATTGAAGATTGATATGAACAAGTTCAAATCAACCTGGGGCCTAATGTTGGGGATATAGCTACTAGGTATGAACCACCCAGGAGGGGCCGAGTCATACCACTGGCGACTTATCAATGAAGATGGCGGCTCATACAGCCCATTGATGGCCCAAGACTCAGAGGCGACTTAAGGCCCAAGAGGATGAACCGCCATATGTATGACTTATATTGTAAGGCAAGCTTAGTTAGTCAGCGAGCCGGACACGTTGTGTATCAGCCGGTCGGGACTCTGTAAGCCGCCGGGCATCAACCTGTGTATATAAAGGGGTGACTCGGTGGCGAGTTAAGGGTAAGAACAAGAGATCAAGAACTAGGTCAAGCGTATTCGCTCCCTGGTAATCGAAACCCAAGCAATACCACCCCAAACTGGATTAGGCCTTTACCTTCACCGCAAGGGGCCCAATCAGTATAAACTCTCTGTGTCCTTTGTCCCGATTAACCTCTTTAAGCTAACCTAGCTGCGATGGATCCACGACTAAGTCCTTCCGCTAGGACATCTGTCGTGTCAACTCCACGACAATGTGGGAATCAGAAACTTTGTGGCAGCTGATGACATGTTGTGTTATTCTGCACAATATGATTGTCGAGGATGAGGGTGATGGTGTAGCCCAAACCCATGATTTTGAAGCACCTAGAGAACAAGTAGAAATCCCGGAAGATCAAGATGTGGCTCAGCTGATGAACTTTCTGCATATGCATCAGAATCTTCGAGACCAGCAGATGCACATGCAACTACTCAATGATCTTGTGGAGCACATGTGGTCCCACAATGGCAACCAAGAAGCCAATGCTTGAGTTTGGAACTTAAAATAAATTTTATGTAAACACTATCTATGCTTCGTACCAACATTTGCTATTTACGTGCTACATTGGCTTATATGATCGACGTGCATGTATTTGAATGGATTTGAGAGTCCGGATTTGAGATATGTGGATGCGGGGACGAAAATATGAGGGTCCGTCCGGACATGCCCACGGGCGGCCCGGGCGCGTCCGCGGACGTATAGGGGGTCGGATTTGTCAAGTCCGGCTGTAGATGCTATAACTAGCTACTCCCTCCATCCTAAAATGTAAGATTATTTTTGATATTACGATACAGTCAAAAATGGTCTTTTTTTTGGATGAAGGGAGTATTTATTTAACCCCTAACGGCAAAACCATTGCTTTGCCGCCCACAGTATGCCTAGCTATTCACGGATACGTACCATTGACTACCCGTTCACCGGCCTCACCCAACTCATCATAAGCACATAATACATGATTGGCAGATGTACAAATAAGTTCGACTGCGAAAAAACTTTCGCTCAATGGGATGGAAACTTGTTAAAAATACCAAAATAGAGGATAAAACTCGAGTTCACTCGCAAACTAACTGACATGTCCATCATTTTTATGTGGTTTGCAAAGTTGATGATTCTGCTATGACAACGATGGTATACAACTAGTAGTGGCCAAATAGTAAACTTGTGACAATGACAAGTACTATCAAGCATGGAGTCGACAAAGACAATGGTGTAGTGTTTGTTGGTGGCCTAAACTAAGCTAAGGCATGCAGTAGCTCCTTCTGCTGAATAATCCCTCCAAGTCCTAATTAAGCTAGCCTGGCTTAGCATGTGACTAGTAAACAAAACCCAGCAAAAGGGGCTTGTCACACTCAACTGTTAACTCATCGGTTCTAGCAAGTGTCCTAATCAATATGTTATCCATATACAGGAGTTAAGCAATAAAACTCTATCTATCTGCGTTCACACATCTACAGGAGTAACTAGTAGGAGTACACTTTAGCCAGCTTGCAAGCTAATTTGCTCCAATGTTAGTCAGCCATCCACATCACCCAAAATAATCACACTGGTTTAACCACTTAGCCTACTCGATAGTCCATTTTCTTTGATTAGCATAATTAACCTCCTCAATAATTGATGGACAATTTTAACCAGGTAAATTACTTAATTTGTTATCCTCCCCAATAAGTTATCAAAAAAATAACCGGGTAAATTACTTAATTTGTTTCTTTAAAGAGCAGAGCCTTGACCAAATAGGACTTGATGTGCATGGCGCCTTCTGTTCGAACTCTCTTTTAACTTTCATAGAGCAACTCTAGTAGAGTCGCCATATGTGGGGGTGAAAAGGTGCTATAGCAGAAGCACCAAAACGTCGTGATAGTACTATGGCATTATGACATCTATTCAGATTCTCTAACTTCCTCTCGACGAAAAGTCGGTTTCCTTCCATGTAGATATTCTTAGAAAAGAGAGGATCACGTCACTGATTTGTACGTCCAAGTGGAGCAGTGCAAGTGTGGTACTCCTCACTTGATTTGTAAACATGCATGATGCATCTGATATGAGACTCTGAGCTAGCTAGCTAGTAGCTTGCAGCTAGCAAAGAGTGGTTGGCAGGTAGCTTTGGATTTTCAAGCAAGCTTAAGTGACAAACCGGTCATCATCTTCGAGTGGTTTGCAAAGTTGATATGCTATGACAGAGAGATGGTACACAAAACTAGCCTATGGTGGCTAATTGATTATGAGTTGTGATCATGAAAAGTACTATCATTCTGAGATAAGACAAATAAACAATAGCGCGGTGTATGTGTATTGTTGGTGGGCCATGCTCAAAACTAAGCTAAGATATACTCCTGCTGAACAATCTCAGTCCGTAGCTGGCTAGCATGTGACTAACACAAACACAAGAAAAGCTATATTCCACACTCAACTCATCACTTCAGAGCAAGCGTCCAAATTTATCTAGTACTTCTATCTGCAACATCTGGAATAAAACATAGCCATCTATGCATGTTCACACATATATGAGTAGTACGTTGGAGTGCCCCATTAGCTAGCTACTCCAGTTGCTAGCTAATTTCCTCCAATGTTAGGTAGCCACGTCACCCAAGCTAACCAAACCGGCCAATTAAACACTTATATGTACTCAATAATTATTTTTCTCCTTAGCATATCAAACTACCTAGATAGGCAAGCATAATTAGTTAACTGGTTGCCAACTATGAACTACCAAAACGTCATATATTTAAGGAACGGAGGGAGTGTATATAGAAAGTATCTTAATGAATCTGTTGACGTGTTTCGTTAACCAAGCATGACGAAATAGGCTTGATGCGTTCGCGTGAGGAGCTGCCGTACCGATGCTGCTGACGTGGCATGTCACCTTGCACCAAGATTCGTGCAGGACATCTGACGGCAGCCAACACGTTCGCTCTGACCCTGAAAAACAAATCTGGCGTTAGATTTATACTAGTATTTGGGTAAACTAATCTTTTTACGTGGTTGATGAAATAGGGCTTGATGTGCACGGTGCCTTTCGTATAAACTCTCTTTAGCTTTTTCTTATACATATACTAGGGTGTATTGCTGAGAGTGTGGTATATACGTGCTCTCCAGCTAACTGAAATTAGAGTCAACTAGAACTGCAACCGAGTTTCTCCAAACAATACCACATATAATTTACATCAGGACTTCTACTTGCACTCTATTTAACTTTGTATCGAAGAAAAGTCAGTTTCCCTCCATACACTCTTCGAAGTCTTGATCTAGTTAACGTGTTTCCTTGAGATCGTTGGTGAAGGTAGGGCTTGACCAAGCAGGGCTCTATGAGTGTGGCGCCTTTTGTTCAAACTATCTGTGACTTCTTATATAGTAGTTCCTAAATGGGATCCTTGTAGCGTGCTAATGGCGCATTATACATCTATTTTAGTAAAACAGAGGTCGTAAACCGGAACAATACAACCAAGTATGGCAAAACGTGGCATTGTTATACATCATTGGTACTCCCTCCGTACCAGTGAATTAGTCATCTTAGGATGTGCACCGCGACTAATGTGGGAAAAAACGAGAGAACTTGATGTTTATTTTGTAATTAATGTCATTGCATGCAAAGAATTGACTCTGTACTACATGTTGTGCTAAGTAGTCCCAAGTCATTGAATGCATACACGTCCCACGTCATCTATAGGCTGATTTCTTTTTTCGTGACAAAAAGGAGGGAACGAGGTGAGTAGTTAATGCACCGTGCCTAAGAGTTTGAAATTATTTGGTTTTCGTAAACCGGTACGGAGGGAGTAGCTTTAATTTGAACTATCTTTCACTTCCTGTTGAAAAGAAAACATCTCATTTTACATGTATTCGAACTCAACCGAGGTAATCACAGGCACACACGCATGCGGTTGGACTCTCTCAACCGAAGCATGCATGCAGAGAGTCCATGGAACGGAGGCAAACAGCCGTCCGTTCATGTATCTTTCAGTGGTTTTCAGAGAAAGAAGAAATAATTAAACAAGCATGTGGTGACTGGTGAGCTAGCTCAGTGACGCATGCATGCAGTTGGCAGAGAGTTCATGGTTGAGTACGGAGGGAAATATCCTGTGACTGCCAAACCGCTCATCCTGGGCGGCAGGCGGCGTCAGGAGATATCTGGCCGGCCACATCGTGTTGGACCCTGATATGGCAGCCGAGTGGCTGGCATTGCATGGCGTACGTACGTCCTCTCTTTTCATCGCGTGTTGCGTGCACCTTTCCCTTGGTCGAGTTGTTTTCTCGTCTCCTTTTCTAGACTACTACTCCCTAGTTCGAGTTAACTTGTCACGGATTGAGTTAGTCTTTCTTACATATGATCGTTTTTTTTTTGCGCGTACTTACATGTGATTGTTGATGCTCGTAAACATGCACATACATTTATCTCTATGAATACACGCATGCACACTTTATCCCTATGAGTACGTTTGAGATACTAGGCCAACACAATATTTTAAGATTGATGAAGTCGCCATAGACACCTCATTATTCAAAAAATGTCTCCTTCTACTAAACGAATATCGCCAAAAAGTCTGGAAAAAAATCAAGAAAAAGAATGCGAGCACCAGTGCAAGTCTAAGACTTGAACACTGATAGCCTAGTTTCATCGCAGGTAATTTCATCATCTGAGCTACGCTCAATTCGCCACGTTAGTGATGTTAGTTGGTTGTGGAAGAGAATCACCAAGAAGTCAAGCCGGCGCCGAAGATGTGTACTCTGTAATAGTGCATGAACCAATCGGTGATCGACCGAGGACTAGTCTAATCTCGTCTGCTAGCTTAGCTAGGACTTCGTCATTGAGTTGGGGGATTGCTTGTCCATACGGATCAAGTAATCAAGCTTGCATGGATAGTTGTAAGCTCATAGCTAGCTAGCTAGCCAGCTAGTTAGGAACATGGAGGGCTTAGGGTTGGCCCTCGGGTGCCTGGCTCAAATTTGGTTGTTCGTACTTGTTACACGTTGCCTGCTGCCGGCCGCTTTTCATGTCTAGTCTGCCTTGTGTGATCTATCTGTTTGTCTGTGCATCCAAAGTCCTCTGTGTATATCCAGGGAGAAATGACTAGTCTCTAGTCACCCAGAGAATATTACCACGGAACAACGTATTTTTCTCATTTCGTTTTTCTGTTAGTAGATGGTAGAAATACACAAGAGAGCTTGGCCCGAGAATATGTGGAAAACAAAAGTATGGTATTTTCAAGAAATATACTACCTCGGTCTTATATTAACTATCACTCAAACATATATATCTAGACCCTTTTTTTAGTCTAAACACACTCCATTTTGTTGATCATTAAACAAAGTCATGGGGATACAATGTTGAGATCTGGAATATTAAGGAGCCACACGGTGCGTCCCAAGGGATGTCCTAGAGCGTGTTTAGCAAGACTGTGCACCTTGATATTAGATTCTCGTCCTTTGAAGATGAAGGAGCATAAATCCCTCCTGTTCCCTTGTGAATATCATTAACCACACCTTTGACAGTCCGAGCAATGACCACATCGGTAAGTGAAAGATCCAGGGCAAGTGCAAGTGCTTCTCTGCAAACCAATGCCTCCAAGGATGTAGCATCAGACGAAGATGTAGAAGTAAGTAGTGCACCTGATGTGCGTAGTAACTTCTTTTCTCTTCTTTGTTGAGCCAAATGTAATGCTAAGAAGAATATTCTGTCTTTTTCTTCTTTCGGTTTTATTTTGCCAGTTTTCTTTGGTTTTTACTCAGTTTTTATTTCCCTTTTTATTTTTCTTTTGTTTTCTCCTTTTTCCTGTTTATTTTTCCTTTTTTCAATGCATGATATTTTTACAGTTCTTGAACTTATTTTTCAAATGTATGAAAATTTTACCTTTTGACTTTTTTTCAAATGCATGAACTTTTCTCAGTTTTGTGAGCTTTTTCAAGACACGGTTTTTTTTCAAATCCATGATTGTTTGGATGTGTGCACTTTTTAGAAAACTTCGTGAACATTTTTCCAAATTTCATGAACTTTTTACAAATCTGCAAACCTTTTCAAATCCGTCAACTTTTTCAAACTCACAAACTTTTAAAATTCGTGAACTTTTTCTCAAATTAGCATAATACTTTCAATTTCATGAACTTTTTCAAAATCCTTGAAAATTTTCAAATCCATGAACTTTTTCGAACTCGCTAACTTTTTCCAAAACGTTCAGCCCCTTTTGTGAATGAGCGAACGAGTCCACGTGAATGAACGAAACAAACAGTCCATGTGAACGAACATAACAGCCCCTTCATATATTTAAATTCCTATAATTCTATCGTCATAACGGACGGGTGCGGCAACGCGCGCCATCCATGATCTAGTAGAAGCATGAAATTCAGACAAGGAGGGAACAGACCAGCCACCTACAACTATCATCTAACGCAAGGGAACAGACACCACAGGCTAGCAGAAAAATTGACAGGGAAATCAACCGCTGCAACTACCAGTACGCCTACCTCCACCATCTACCAGACCTAGAACCTGCAACTACAAGCTCCTACATAACACAGGCGAGCAGAATGGAGAGGGGAAATTGGGCAGACTACGAAGGGCGGACTAGAACAACACGGCAGCACCTACCATGGATCCATGAACAACAACAAACAGATGATCCACGAATCCACGACGACGAAACTCACCTAGATCTGGAACTACAAGACCACAACACCAGCAAAAATACACGGGGGGACGCGAGAGACAAGGGGAACCAACCTCGGCAGCCGGCGGACGAAGAGAAAAGGGAGGAGAAATCAAAATCGAACGGTGGAATAGCTCGGAATCACCATGAATCGCCTCTTCGCCGCCGCTCGAGCTCTCTCCCTCGGCCTTATCCAAACAGAATGACCCAAACGAAAGGGGAAACGACACCCGCTCCAAAATTCGAACAGGACAAAATCCAACAGTGCCGGGTCGGGGGCGGTTACGGGTTGAGACAAAGAAAAACCGAACCCGGCAAAAAAGGCCAACCAGAGTAAACAGGGCGCCAGCACGAAGAAAAAAAGAAAACCAGCGCGAATCTCCGCGCGAGAACGGATGGATGCAAATTTGAATGATGACGAATTGAAAAACACTTGACTGTTAATAGCAAATCCGAAAAAAAAAGAGGAGCACGCCCAGTGGGACTCGAACCCACAATCGCCTGATTAGAAGTCAGACGCCTTATCCATTAGGCCATGGGCGCTGCTGTGCACAGTAAATAAAACCGACGTTAAAATCAGACAGTTGGACAGCGACCAGTACAACAGGTTCACAATTGCCGGTCAAGAAAACATCTACACCTTGAGCTATTTCCTTTTGACAACAATCAAGCTAAGCCCACAAGTTCACAGCATGGAATGGAATGGAAGGTTCACAAGATGGAACGCGAAAAATCGGTAAACATCGATCGAAGGTAAGGTGTTTGCCGGTGTTCTTCGGTGGCTCCGGCGCCAGCTCCATCTTCGTGCCATGACCAACCAAATATCATCAAACTTGTTGGCGCTACAGAGTACAGACCATCACATGAGCGTCCCCAATTCCACATGCCAAGGCGTCGGTTACATGGACCTTACTGCAAGTTCATAAGGAGATCTTGCGGCAATTGCCATCACTACGACCGGCAATGCGAGTATGTATGTGACCATATAGCAAGGCAATGGAATTCCATGTCCATTGGTGTTTTGTTGGTGAAGAAAGGCAGATGCTCAGCGCTGTCCATGATGATCAGAAGAGGCCGGCTGCAGACCAGACCATGCAGATGGACATCATCAAGTATGTATGCATCCTCTCGACAGCAATGGATCTCGGCTGGCTGCCGGCCGGGGATCAGGACGCCGGGTTGGCGCTGTTCAGGAAAGACAGCCTCCTCCGCGCGACCTTGGACCTGTAGCACCAGGCGTCGAACGCCTCCGACAGGTCCGGGAACGCGGCGTGCTTCGACTGAAGCCACTCCGACAGCACCTCGGCCTGGGCGTTCGACGGCAGCGTCGTCACGATCGAGGTGATCGCCGACTCCAGCCCCTGCCACACCTCGCCGTCCAGGCCGACCTTTGCTGCTGCTGCTGCTGCTGCTGCTGATGCAGCTTCGGCTTCAGTGTCTCCATCACCATTATTACCGTCACCGTCGTCGTTGCCGCGGTCAGCTTCGTCCACCAGATGCCTCGTTGCCCCGGCGAAGCCGATCCAGACGCTCACGGCGTGGCGCCGCTTCTCCGCCGGGAGGACGACGTTGCCGAACGCGACGGCCTCCAGCACCTTTGCGGATATCTCCACGACCTTCAGCCTGGTCTTCAGACATTCAGGCCCCGGGTGGCACTCCGCCGCCGCCGCCGCCTCCACGGCTGCGACGACGGCGGACGACGCTTCCACCCAGTAGGCTGCGAGGAATTTCATCATCTCCAGCTTGCCCAGGACCTGGCAGACCCAGGCGATGTCGGAGACGAAGGAGTGCAGATCCTGCTGAAGCTCGCCGGAGCAAGGGGCCTCCGTCTGTTTCGTCAGTGCGGAGCCCGTGAAATCGCTGAACCTGTTCAGTAGGCCCGTGACGCATCCCTTCACCTGAGACTTGACGGCGTCGCTGCCGGCGCCGAAGGTGAGCAGCGGCGCGTCGTCGTCCTCGGTGAGCATGTACTCCAGCTGCTCCTGGGCGGCGGACTTGAGCTCCCGCGAGGCGGCCGTCGCGTGGCGGAACGCGGAGAGGAAGATGGCGGTGGCGGGGCCCGGATCGGCGGGGCGGAGGCGCGCGAGGACGCGGGCGCGGTGGGCGCCGAGGCGCGGGGCGGCGGCGAGGATCTCCTCCTCGTCGGCCTCGTCCCAGGGGGCGGACTCGAGGTAGTCGGCGCAGGCGGCGGCGGTGCGGGCGCAGGCGAGGTGCGCGGCGGCGTCGAGCAGGGCGAGCGCGCCGCGGACGCCGAAGCGGGAGACGGGGTCGGCGGCGTAGAGGAGGCGGAGCGCGGTGACGTGGGAGCTGAGGTCGGCGTCGCGGCAGTGGACCTCGACGCAGTAGCGCGAGTCGAGGATCTGGCACGTCGGCCAGGCGTCGGAGAGGCGGTCGGCGAAGTAGGCGCTCCCGGCGGCGAGCACGCCGGAGTGGCAGTAGAGCCACTCGTCCCGGCCCGAGTCCGGCGTCCGCAGCCGCACCACCACGTCGCTCGTCGCCCTGTCGCCGATCTTGGGCCGCGCCGCCGCCCTCATCGTGCCTCCTGGTGGATTTGGGGACCGGAGACTGGTACTAGTGGCCACAGAGAACAACACTCTCACTCACTTTGTAACTGAAGAAAAGAAGATATAACTGAAACCAGAATCAGAAGTCAACTAGTGTATACTGTAATTTGTAGCTGCTGGTAGCTGTATGATTCAGTGCTACTTTTACATGAATTTCGCACAAAACTGTCGAATCCCCGCGGAAACAGGGGGAAAAACCAAGCTTCAGATTCATTCAGAACTCAAGTTCATATTGTTACAGTGACATACACAAAAGGGATGTGTGTTATACATTAGTAGGGTATATGGATGTCTATATGGCACTGACAACTCCAACATTTCTTCTTATGTACTGTACTAGATTTACAACAAAAACAGGTTTTCGGAACAATGTGTCGTGGAGAGCGAGATGATGGCTTCAGTCGAAATGGTCGGCGGAGAAATCGGGCTCGTCAGGCTTCTGCAGCCTGCGGATCATGGTGTCGTCGGCGCGGAACCTCCTGGACGCGGAGGCGAACTTGTGCATCTCGGCGGCGGTCCTCGAGGTGCCCTCCTGCTTAGGCTTGTCGGCGGCCGGGTGCTCCTCCGACCACCACGAGTAGGACTCCCACCGGCTCAGGCTCTCCGACAGCTTCCTCCGCTGGTGCTGCCGCCACGCCGCCTGGATGAAGCAGGCGCCCCACGTCCTCCAGTGGTGGGAGTAGAACCTGAACGTGTGCTGGAGCTTCTTGCTGTGGAGCCTCCGGAACTGGTTCGCCACGAACTTGAGGTCCTCGGCACGCAGCGCGAAGGCCTCCACCTCCGTCAGGCTCCGGACGGTCCTCGTGGAGAGCGGGAAGTGGATGTTGGTCTTTGGCAGCAGGGCCCAGGTGAGCAGCTCCTCGCCGGCGAATTCACCAGGGCGTAGGAGGATGGAGTTGAAGAAGTTGCTCCGGCCTCCGTTGGTCGTGGAGCTCTCCAGCTTGCCGCGGATGATGAAGAGCATCTCGCTCACAGGATCGCCCTCGCGAGAAATGTACGTGCCCTCCGGGCACAGGAACGACACCAGCCGCTCGCAGATGGCGTCCAGGAGTTGGTCGTCCATCTCGGCGAAGAAAGGGACCTGCATTTTACAAAGAGAGGTCAGACACCCGCCAAGGAACAGAAACCTAGTAGTGCAGGCAGTGGCTGAGACACTGGCATACTGGATCAGCTATCAGAAGACAGAGCCCAGTACAAAATATGCTATCGAAATCTTTAAGAAACTAAAACAGTTTACTATATGAGCCATCGGATAGGGGTATAACTCCAACTTACACGTCGAACAAGATCCAAACAAAGATGGCGCTGTACATCCCGACGTATGTCAGCAGGCAAAGCTTGCAAGATGGATTCTTCTTCTACTCCGCGCGTTGCAAGCCATTTAACTTGAACAAACCGCTGGACACGTTCTTGAAGGTCAGGTGGGAGCCGGTGATGTCTCATCCACTCCTCCATGTCCCGTTGCCTCAACCTCCACTCTTCGAGCCTTTTGCTAACAGATTGCAAGTATGTCTAAAAGATGAAAAAGGTAAAGTAAGTAGGAGTCGAAGTGTGAATGGCTTACAGAAGTAGCTTTATGTTATTTTAATCATTTCAAACTATTAAATGCATGGTCATACATGACATGCCTGATGAATCGGTTAATTGAACAACAGCACTACAGAAAATAGCACTGATGGTATTAATACTTACTTCACACGGCAAAACTTGAAGCGTAACAAAACTTGCTGACCTAATGTTCTTAAAACAAATCTACTAGCAAGTTATCAAATAGTACAATAAGTGTGATGCTTAGCTGATTCTCAAGGTACCAAAGTAATAAAAGGGTAGTAAATAAGAACCATCAATGTAGGTACACCGATTTCTAGTTTAGAGCAGAGAATTCTGTTATATTACCTGCATTTTGCCAATCAGCTGAGCAAAGAGTATGAGGCTGATAGCACCAATTGCTATAGCAAATATGTTCTCAACAATAAATGCACTTGTTTGAAGAGGATTTCCGCTTGAACTGAAAAGGTGATAGCAAACACCTGATTAACTATGTTCAAGACACATAAACCGATGCCCGCATACACAAGGAAAGAATTCATGTAACAGAATGTAATGATGGATCACTACCTAAGTTGCAGCAAGCCCCACCACAGACAATAGAAGTACTTCTCTTGGAATGAAGTTGAGACAGCGCCCTTGGTCAATGCACTTGCAAACATTCCGTACTTAAAATCCAAGTCTGGATTATTGGCATTACAGTTGCGAAATATCTGTGTGTTACTTTGCCAGTCAACATAACTGTTCGAAACAGTATTCTCGCAACTTATATACTCAATCTTACAAGACGTATTGCTTGACTCAGCAAGGCACTGCTGATTCCAACATGTAATCTGCCGTTCAACGGAGAGAAGATAGTATATTGCACCAGTAATCTGCAGTGATGCACACAGGCCATAAGTGACACAGAAGTATCTATTGCACAAAAGTGAGCAAAGAAATGCAAGACGATGGTGAGAGTCTTCTGCTTCTAGCTCACATGCATATCTACCAGCAACAGTTTTGTTTATATCTTCAGATTTAAAATAATAATAATGCATTCCAGGAAAACAAATAGACATGAATTATTCCCTTTTGGCCTGTTCCAGTTACGAGATGATGTATGAAAAAGTTCCCTTTTGGCCTATTCCGGTTACGAGATGAGGTATTTAAAACCTAATGAACTTTTTTTTGATAATAAAAAACCTAATAAACTGGTATTTTACGTTCCATATTGAGCAAAGGCCATTTCTACTTATATTTCAGTTGTAAATAGAATTATGCATCTCTCTTACGAACAACATGAGCTGCAAATTTCCCTAGAACTTTATTCTGAGCAAGTGACTAGGAATTTATTACGAGGCTGAGGTGATGGTTGAGATGACCATACATGGCTTGCAAGCATGTAGAGCAGAAGATTGTATGCTGCTCCTCCCCATGCTGACTTTGCAACTACTCCAGCAGCTTTGATGATTTGATTGCTTAAAGGTACAACGAGATACATTCTTAAGACATACTGAACCAAAATAATAAGAGCATATGTAGTGTTTTGGATGTTATAATCTGAGTGTTTTATCCCAGGCATGATTAACCAAACAGTAACCTGCAAAACAAACAACAGAAGATTCACATTATCAATGTAGATTTAACAATCGAGTAATGGATATTCAATATTCCGGATAGTTAGTCGTCAACCAATTTAGTTATACAGATATACTTATTTTGCATAAACTTTGGCTGAAATAAGTTTGCAGTTCAAGATTTCATAAATTCCTGACGTTTACATAATAATAATATCTAAGTGGTGATAAACAGATGAAGTATGAAAAGGAAAAAGATCTGTGGAGTATAAGTTGCAGTTAACAGATGAAATGTGACAATGGAAAATAAATCTTTTGGGTATCTTTTGGCTCTTCACAGAGGAAACCTAGTTGGGTCCACCTTTTAAGAAGTCACAATTTGCTGGTTAAAATCATGTGGTTACTGTAAAAATAAGAGGCACTGTCCAGATGTCTTCCTTTGGAAAGCCAATCAAAGGGAAAGAATCCAATAGGGCTCGCCACGCACACAATGAAGCATATCAATCTTTGCCACGCAGGTGATATCGAATCAATTTAAGTACAAATGAATATGAGTATTACACTGAAACTGGACAGGTGCAATATACTTGAAGGAAATTGCCATGAAATATACGACAAGTACTGCAATTAGTGCACACTTCGAGCTATTTACCTGTGGAAGTGGAATGGCTGCAAGTATGTCTATACAGAGATCTGACCTGGCGTATCTTCTTTGAATCTTCTTTAGATCCACAATAAGCTCTCCCTTCCCAAGGACTCTGGACTTTGGGTCTACATATGCGGTATGGAACTTGATCGCAATGTTGAGCACATAAAACAAGTCAGCGAGTGTCCGCAGAACGGTCATAGTATTTCGCAATCTTTGGTCCTCAGCAACACATGAGAAATTATTGGTTTTGTCCATGACTCTGACAAATGGCAGGTAGTAGAAGAAAGGGTCGATGAAGAGGGCGAAGAGACAGGCCACCAGGTACACCCTGTTCCATGTCAGCAGCACGCTGCTTCTGGGGTCCAGGATGCGACTGTGCCACGGCACGTTGCCCTCGTTCATCAATTTGAGCTTCTCGAGGGTCTTTGGGTCTATCCTGTTGGCAGCGAACCTGTCGACCCGTCCGGCTTGAAACGGCATCTTGGATTGATCTTGCCTCTCATCGGGAAAGATCCTGAAGACAGAGTAGAAGATCAACTTAGAGAAGTACTAAAAACTGCACAACGTCGAAATGGTCTACAAATCAGGTTCGGCGCCTATCTTAGTGGGTACTGAGAGCTCCCCACAGGAACAGATGACAATAGGAGTTGTTCTCATCTGCACTCTCCTGGTAACTACGTAGCATCGCAGTGACATAATGTTTCATTTTGGTCCTTAATTCCTGGATGCACGGAAACCAGTAGATAAATGAACTAAGCTGAGTCAAAAATATATCCTATTTCATTTTTGGTCCTTTCTCGATGCACAGAAATCAGTAAATAAACATACATATGCTTGAGCACAAGGAATCAAAATGAGCTCTCGAGTTTCTATTCCCAATTCCAAAACTATCCCCACTCCCCAGCATACTGTACGCCTTGTCAAGCCGAAGCAGCCGAAACTAGAATTCGGCTCGGCTGGTTCGATCCCCTGAGGCAGCAACGAAGCATACGCCCAAGCTAAATCCTGCCAGCTCCAACTCAAACCATGGCCAAAATCCTCCCCTCCCCCGAAGTCAACACCTAATCCAAGCACGCGGCGTCCCCGACTGTCCCAGCAGGGCAGTCCCTCCCCATCACGGGCGGCGTCCCGGGGAGGACCCGTGCCGCTGAATCCACCCGCCCCACGAGCGCCGAGAGATCGCGGGCACGCACCTGTTGGTCGTCCGCCGCTGCTGCATCTCCACCCCATCCTGGGCCCTGGACCCAAACATGGCGGCCGCCGCCGCTCCTCCTCCGAATCTCGCGCCTGGCCGAGCCAAGGCCGGTCAGGGGAGGGGGGAGCGGCGAAGGTGCTGGTGCTGCTGCCGGCCGCGGATAGCCACCATACCAGGGCGAGCTCGCGCGCGTGGGTCCGGCGATTCGGCGGAGAAAGGCTGTTGCCTTTGCAGTTGCTTCCTCTCTTTTTTTTTTCTTTCCGGGAGAGGAGGGGTTGGACCGCGCGGACCGGACGACGGCTGCCCTGCCTGTTCGTTCGTGGGAGTGTCTGCACAAAGCTCGGGACACACGGGGTGCCTACACGGGCAACAGCCAAATACGCTGGCGGGTGGGGCCGGGTTTTGCGCCGAAAATGAGCGTGGGCAGGGCATGTACATTAGTTTAGACTCATGTCGTCTGTAACGTCCCTCCACATCCTGTTATAGACAACACAAAAGACACCCCATACATTAAGCTGTCTGTTAGACTGTCCGTAGCACCATAAAATCGGAAAATTTTGTTTAAGGGCATGTGCAAAGGTGTAGACGGACATCCGTATGTAGTCCATGTTAAAATTTCTAGAAAGGCTCATATTTAGAAATGGAGGGAGTGTTTAGAGCATCTCCAGCCGTTGTGCGCAGGAGGCGTTTTTTCGGCCTCCTGGGAAGGCACCGGCGGATTTTTTGTTCTAGGAACGACAAATTTTCCAGCCGCCGCCCCCCCCCCCCCCCCAACCGACGAACGCACTGCGCATGCGCCCACCGAGCTCGACCGCCGCCGCTCCGTCCTCGTGCCCCGTGTGCCCGGTGAGGACCCCGGCGAGCGTGGACGCGGGCGTGACTCGTGGGGTGACCATGGAGAAGACGGCGGGGGCGCCCGCTGGCTGCCTCGCC
Organism: Triticum aestivum; assembly: GCF_018294505.1. Classification (NCBI taxonomy): domain Eukaryota; kingdom Viridiplantae; phylum Streptophyta; class Magnoliopsida; order Poales; family Poaceae; genus Triticum; species Triticum aestivum. The sequence continues at coordinate 447,631,778 of NC_057808.1, read as the reverse complement.
TCCGGCCCACTTGTTGTCGTGCTTGCTGTGGAACTCGAAGATGAGGCGGTCCTCGTCGGGCGCGAAGGCGCGACGGTGCACCCCGGGGCTGAGCTGGTTGCACCAGCGCAGGTGACTCCTCCCAGATGACCGCCGTCGCCGACATCGTCACTTACTATGGCTGGAGGGAGGTCACCGTCATCTACGTCGACAACGCCTACGACCGCCGCGGCGTCGACGCGCTCGAGGCCCAGCGCGCCAAGGTCTCCTTCAAGGCGCCCTTCCCTCCGGACGCCGTCTTCGCCGCCGCGCGCTCCCTCGGCATGATGGCGTCTGGCTACGCCTGGATCGCCACCGATTGGCTCGCCGCTGCCCTGGACTCCACGCGGCCGCCCAATCCCAGGGCGATGAGCCTCGTGCAGGGCGTGGCACGCTCCGCCAGTACACCCCGGACTCCGGCGCCAAGAGGTCGCTCACCTCCAGGTTCGCCGCCGCGCAGCAGCTCGTCCTCCTCGGGGCTCCACGACACGGCTGAGCCGGCGTCCGCGCGGGAGAAGTACTCGCCGCACCACGCTCCGGCGCCGACGCCTCAAAATCCGGCATGGCGTTGGCCGGCCTCAGGTCGGGGCGGGAGACGGCAGCGCGGGGCGCGGCGAGGGACACTGGAGACGGCGGCGTGGGGCGTGGCGAGCAACTGGAGACGGCGGCGCGGGGCGCGGGCACGGGAGAGTGAGGCCTCGACCCGTCGGCCGCTAGCGCGCGGTGGCGGCAAAGCGCCGGCGCCGGCGCCGGCGACGCCAGGAGCAGGGCGAGGACGTGTTGCACTTGTGGGCGGTGGTGGTGGTTGGAGTGGAGGCGTGGAAGAAGGGGCTGCATGTGCGTGGGGCCCGAAGAAAAAGGGTGGAGAGAGGGAGTGGGAGGCTGACTGTGGGCCAAATGAACAGCAAAATCTTCTCTCTCCTCCCCCAAGTGCCCCCCGATGGGCTGGGTGTGGCCTGGGACCGCCAGCTCTAATTTCGGCTAAATCCGGTCAAATCTGGGCTGTTGGGGTCACGAGTGGGCGAAAATTTAGTCGCCGGCGGCCAAAAAGTGGTCCTGGGGGCGTCGGGGGGGGGGGGGGGGGGGGGGGCGGCTGGAGATGCTCTTAGGAAGGGTGCGGGGAGGGGAGAGGAGGAGGGTGTGCTGCCACTCCTAATTCAATTTCAACTTGTAAAGTACATATGTGTGAGTGGTATATAATTATGGTTATACTAGAAATAGAAACATGAAGATATATTTATAAAGAAAATGGGAACCCAAAATCAAGTTAACTAGGACACCATATTATGAGTATAGAAACAAAAATCAATAAGCCCCTCTTATTCACACGGTTTCGCGATTTCCGGACCAAGCTAGAGATGGACAGAAAATTGTACTTTCTCTGTTCGATAGAAAGAAAGAGAGAGAGGACCAATATCAAGTCTACACGATGTCATCATCTCCATTACTATTCGGGCAACTATACCAATAAACACATATGAATTGTAATTTTTCGTAAGAATTTGCTAAGTATGACATGTGTTCAAAGAGCAACTTTCTGTCCCTAGCAGGGCTCACTACTGGACCAAAAGACCAAGTTGGCTTGGCTCGGTCTCACTCATCATCACGCACCACATCTCGTCATTATATACATCTTTGTATGCTGAGAAACTCCGACAAACTTCACTCTAGGTCAAAGAGTGGTGATCAAAGACGAAGACAGTGTTCGAAAAACGAATTGCACACGCAAAATTAAGTTCAAAAATTCAATTACTCAATCTTCATTCAGTTATTTTCACCCCACCGAGATCTCATCAAAATCCCGCAAATCTGCGTGGTTTCAACACGTCCCCAGTTGGATCTCCGTTTCACCTATAAGAACAGGTTCATGCCCTGTGCAAACCCATTTCAAATCGCTGAGTTTCACATGGATTACACCCGTCACTTCTTTGCGTGTTGGCTCTTTCCATGCATTGTCGCTCTCTCTAAGATTTTGATAATGTTTCACTTTGAATATTTGGCTTTGTTCTCGTTAACACATATCATCTGCCACTATTTAGCTAAAAGCTTAATGATTTGTCATTCTACCCGGTTATTTTATACTAAACTTTTTTTCTTTTTTATTTATAGTTTTCGCCGAATCACAATGTAGTTACATTTTTTCTATTACTTGGATAGCATAATTAATAACATAGTGATTTTCTCAATTTAGTATGCATTTAATTACTTTTTCTCAAAGAGGAGAAAACCCCGCGGTTCAATGCTTATATTTTTTTAATTTGTCTTTATTCCTAAGTTTCTAGATAATACTCCTTAAATTTACCATTTGTTGAACCGAATCCTTTTATGCGAAACAAATTAAAGATCGCCAAAGTGGCGTGTGTAGTTGAACGAGTTGCGCATAATCAAGACTATAGTTAACACACAAAAATTCATGCAACTTTAACTCTGGAAATGAAATAAATCTAAAGTGACACATACGTTGTACAATGTGCAGTCACTGAGTTGAGAATTTTTTTTTATAAAGGATGGATTTGTTTGGCTCAAAAAAAGCATTAAGAGAAAACATTGAGTTGACAGTTGTTTTTAGAGAAAGTATAACTAAATTAATTATCAGATAAAGAAGGAATATCGTGTATTGGTAGAGCTCCAATATACAAAGAAATAGACATCTACTAAGAAATAGACACTCCAATATATATCCATGCATCACGTATGCTCTAAACATTTTAAAATGTTGTAGAGAGCTCTAAAGCGCGTGATTGAAGAAATATCGTGATAGTGGTTTTCAGTGCATGATCAAATATAAACAAGAGAGAAACGGAGTAGAACGGACACAAATCAGACAAAAAATGGGGATGCTCCCGCGCGTTGGAATGCTTGGTCTGTCCGTTTAACCCCAAACGGACACCCACGGACGATTTGGAGCCGTGCGTGGGAGTTGCCCTAAAGTATTGGGGGCTTTCAAGGGTACACTGGCAGATGGGATTTTTTTTTTGGCAAAAAGGGTGTCCAGAAATAGGAATCCCCGTCGCCTCCTTATATCTGAAAAGTTTCAAAACAAAATGACCTTTTGAAGCCATGTACAGCACATGGAAAAAGGTTAGAGCATGGATGATGCACACATTACATATATGGAAAAGGTAGCCGTGGATGATGCATACACAGTACACGAATGGATCATACCATCAACAGTCACACAAAAATACCACCTGAAGCATCCGGCTTCCAGCACTGCGAGAGAACCACAGCATCTTACAATGGTTGTCAGTAAAACAGTTTCAGTAGGAATGCAAGTTGACAATTTTTCGGACTAGCAAACTACTCCTGATTGTAAAACTGCATCTTCTAACACCCTGCTGGAAAGGGGCACCGACGCTTCCGTTATTGCGTTTCGATATTTATGGCTACACTATGCCTTCACTCTCATGGTGAGGCTAAATCAATCGACATACATTTTCCGCACATGAATGGAGCGCGACGCCAGGGGAAGAGAATCACAGTTCACAGGTGTTCTGATTGGCCAGTCACCCTGAACCTGAAACCCATAAGCCAAATTGGTGAGAAGAGAACTGAAAACTAAATAGTACTGTACAAAACAAGATGAGTTACATGCACTTCTCCTGCAAGATTTCAAAGAGAAAAAGAGTAAGGATGTCAGCAGACCGTACAAGATGCTGCTTTTCATATGATAAAATGAAAATCTGTCTTGGAACTAAACAAGCACGCCTAAATTTTGAGAATGTATGCTAACAAAGTCGAAGCAACACCTAGTCGACTCCTCGCAGCAGGTTCGTATCATACGAGGATTAAGTTCCATAATTGTCCATTGACCCCCATAGCATAGTACCGCGAGACCTCGGATCGCTTTAATGCGGAGATTATATTTTGGCCCCTGCGTTACCACAGTACCTGAATTCCACTATACAGTCTTGCAATGGAACTAAACATTCAGAGCATGCATTATATGTCAACAAGAATCAAGCCTTCTGCTGCCTACAAGTTAAGAACATCCGATCCCGGTACCGTGTTTGCGTTTATGTCAGTGAACGATGCTCAAAATACACCCTCTTCTAGCAGAGGGGTGACACTACTTATGCCAAGATTTTAGTTCTGACATGCGGTTTTTCTCTTTGCTTTTGCCAATAAAATAACCCGAATGGAGTCATACATAGCAACACACGGCGGACAACATTCAGCCTCAGCCAAATGGTAGAACAGCGCTGTAGAATGAGATGGTAGGTCTCGATAGGAAGGAAAGGCTTCAAAAGTTCAGCCGTTCCACAGAAATGTATTTCAGTTCAGTCAAGCTCAGAAAGTGTCTGAGCCATCACAGTACTAGTAGTACAGAATGAAAAGCTCCTTTAGTACCATTGAAGCAAAAACTAAAGTGAATTCAGAGATCATCTTGTTCCTAGTAGTTACCATATTAGTGCAAGGATATCCTCATGCTGCAATTTCCTATTCTCTAAATGATGATTTTCCAGAAATAGATAGAAAAGGAACTCCAGACATAGCATGATTGCAGTAATTAACTGACAGCGATAGAGTGTAAGATGAAGCCGGAAATGCACTTCTACATATCCATACTTCACACCACTATTTAGGATGTTCTTGCAGCACTGAATATGAACAGCAATCTTACTGGTAAGTTGGGACTAACCATTTTCGCCTTTCTTGGCAAGGGTGTCCACTTGAGACGAGCTGCCACCATTACCGCCGACGCACTCCTTGAGCCGCTTGGCGAAGAGCCTGGCGATCTGCAACTGCGTCTTGGCCATGATCTCCGTCCTCCTCAGCTCCATCTCGCCCTTCTTCACCTCTGCCTCGGCCCGCATCCTCTCCGTGTCCCGGTACACCTCCAGCCTGGCCCGCTCGATCTTCAGGAACGAGCTCGCCAGCAGCTCGATGCTCCTCGCGACGTCCAGCTCCGGGCTCTTCCTCTTTCTCAGCGTGTCCACCTCCTCGGCGCCGTCATCGTTCGCCTCCACCTCCACCTCCTTGCTCCGCGGAGAGCTCACATTTGCGGCGTCGCTGTCAGCCGCCCTGCTGCTCTCCTTGTGCGTGGCCAGATCGACGATCTTCTCGGCCTTCACCGTTGCGGAGCCGTTGGCGTCTGCGTTGAGTAGCTCGGAGAGCGCGCCGGGCGGCCCTGCTGTGTCCGGTGGCTGCTGGAGGGCGGTGTCTGCTTCGGCGTCGACCTCCGGCTCTGCTTTCAGCGGGGCTCGCGGCTGGACCATGCCATCGTAACTCGGCTCCGGTTGCGCCTGCGGCTGGCCAGAGCAGCCGGCGGCCGGCCCCTTGAGCAGCCCGTCCATGCGGCCGAAGAAGCGCCACGACGGGCCACCGGAGGCGCTGGCTGCCCCGGCTACTCCGGCGCGCGTTGCGGCGGCGGACTCGGCCCGGTAGCGCTTCTTCATGGACTCGACCTTGTTCTTGCACTGGTTGGGGGTCTTGGCGGTGCCCCCGGCAGCGGCGCCGGGCTTGGAGGCCGCGGACTCGGAGGAGGAGCAGTGGGCGGAGACGTCGTGGGCGATGTCGACCCAGTCGCTCCACTTGAGCTTGGCCCGGTTGCGGAGCAGCCACTTTGCCTCGTAGGCCTCGAGCAGGCGCGAGATGCCGCTCTCGCTCCACTCGTCCCGCTTCGGCTGCTGCTGCGGCGGCGTGGGCGCGGGCGGCGCCGCCCCGTCGGGAAGGCCGTCCATGGGCGCCGCAGCAGAGCAGACGGAGCCCCAAAACTGGAACAGAGCTTAGGTAGGCAGGGGAACAGACCGTGTGACTCTGTGGGCAACAAGATCACGGTGGACTACTATCTTCCCCTCCGGGAAGAAGATCTGCCGCTTGAGGCCAAAACTGGTGCACCAGAGCTTTAATTCCGCTCGGGAAGAAGAAGAGCTTCACTCGATCCCTGAAGCTGGAAGCCTGCCGCGTGAGCGATCAGGGGAAGATGGTGTGCCTCTGAAGCTGAAGCTGGGATCGGAAAAGATGGCGGTTATGATGCGGCAGCGGGTGCCGTGCCGCTGCCGGACGGACGAACAGCTGCGTCCAAAGGAAGCGCTGTGTCACTCATAACCCCATGGCTATGGCTAGCCGCGATCACGGGGGCAGAGAAGCAAGTTTGAGCGGTCAAAAGGCTCAAAAGGCAGCGGGGGAGAGAGCGGGGCGTCGTGGAGAAGAGTCAAGGGCTAGGCCGCGGCGGCAGCTGCGGCAGGGCGAGGGGACTTGATTCGAGCTCGGAAAAGAAAAGGGAGGGTGGCGGCCGGGCCGGGGCCGGGAGGTGGGGTTGGGAAGGATCCCGCTCCTCTCCTCTCCGTGGGGGAAGGGGAAAGGGAGGAGGAGGTGGTGGGAGCGGAAAGTGGGGGAGGGAGGACTCGGCCCGCCTGCCCGCGCGGCCACGGTTGCCAACTGCCGGCCGCGTGAGGTAGGCCCGCCACGGACAGCGAGGGAGGGCGGGAGTGGAGGCGCGCGCCGCGTCGGACCGCAATAGCCGACGGGGAGAGGGGGCGGGGGCGGGGGAGTGGGGCGTGACGCGCGCGCTGACCGGATCGGCGCGGCGCGGCCCGGCCCGGCGGCAAAACGAGGCGGATTGATTGATTCGTCGCTGTCGCTGGCGCGTCCGGCGGGCGGGCGGGCGGTGACCCCAACCCCAACCTCAACCCCAACCGTGGTGGTTGGTTGCCTCCTCCTTGCTGGGTGGGAGTGGGACTCCGCCCGCACTAGCGCTAGCCCTCCCACGCGCCGCGGTTGGTGGCGGACTGGCGTGCGTCTTCTTCCGGCCCCCCTTTTCCCTCGCTCTCGCTGCTCCCGTCCCGCGGCTTGCTTGCTGGAGCACTGTTCAACCAGTTGACCAGCGGAGCCAGCACCGGCAGCTCAGCTCCAGGGACACCCCACCCAATCAGCTCCGGATGCCATGCCCTAAACCGGGGCGTCCCAAATAATAACCCAGACGATAACGCGCATACGTGTGGCATTTTTGCACATCGTCCACACGCCTTGATCCATTGATTCTATTTTGCATGAATCCTAAAGAAATCTGTTAGAATCTGAGTGTCACGTGGGCATCATCGTATGTGTGGGCGTTGGAGGGTTCGCCTACACGCCCCGCAGCACGCGGTTTGCCGGCTGTGCTGTGTGGGCGAACTAGTTTCTGCCAACACAGCCATCACCTAGTCCACGCGCGTGTGGTAACTGCTTTTCGCCCACACGACACTCGTACGTTGTCGGATGGCAACTGCAGTTGCGCGTACGTGGCAACTAGGTAAATACACATGGCAACTATGATTCGTTGCTAGACGGCAACTGCAGTTGCGCGTACGTGGCAATCAGATAAACACACAAGACAACTGTGATTAACCATACATGGCAACTATGGTTGGACCACACATGGCAACTAGGTAAACACACGTGGCAACTATTGTTTGACCATATGTGGCAAGTAGTTAATCGCACATGGCAACTATGGTTTGACTACACGCGGCAACTACCATAAATTAGACATGGCAACTATAGTTAACCAAAACAAAGAGAGTTGTCATGCTTTTACAGCTACATTTGTCATCCCGGATAACTACATCTGTCATCCCGGATGGCAACTAAATCGTCATCCCACGGGTACCTAACGTAGCTGCACCAGGACGTGTGGGCATATTTGCTTCGTGCCACACGCACGGGATGGGGATGAGTAGTACTTGTTGGGTGTGTGGCACGAAGTAGCTGCGCCCAGACATGTGGGCTATTCTAATATTTGCCCACACACAGCCCGTGTGGGCTATCTCCTGCTCACGCCACACATGGTGTGTGGGCGGATGTCTAGTATGCCACACGTGTGGGCGTTATCAGGACCCAATAATAAACGCCGGTTCACATGACATGGCCGGTTTTTCCGGCCCGAATAGACCCCTTGTAATCGGCCCTGATTTTTTGTTGCGGGATTCTACATATTCGAGTCGTTTCCGCCGTATCTACGAGATCCACACCTGTTTTTGACGGATCCCCGTTCCTTGGCGCGAACGCCATTTCTGCTCGCTTCCGTTCCCGCCTCACTCCCAGCCGGTTCTTGGTGCCCCCGACTGTCCCGCATCGTCCGTTAGCTCCGTCGTCTCGCGCCGCATCTATTTCACCAAATTTAGAGGCCCGGGTGCCCATTTGTATCCGGGGGCTAGCTGCCGCTACCACCGCCATGGATCCGCCATGGAGCTTGGCGCGCGGCCTTGGCACCAGCGGATCCGGTTGTTTCCAACGCCGGTGAGCCTCAGATTCACTCTAGGGATAGCCACGTGAGCCGGCGGAAAGAGTTTTGGCTGGCTTTACTTCACCCAGAGGGAAGAAGAAAGGGGCGGTCCGCTTTGCTTCGGCCAGCATGGGAGAAGAAAGGGGTGGCTGGCTTTGCCTCGAGGGAAGCTATGTTCAATGCCCGCCGTCTATTTTGATTCAATTTTGATAGGGAGATATTCACGCGCGTGCATTTTTCAGATGGATTGGAGTTCATCGTTGCCGTCTTCGTCGGATGATTCGAACATAGAAGAGATGATTTCGGACGACGATGTCAACAACCTAGTGTTGTTGCATCCCGTGGACAATTTTCATATATGTTTGGGTGATTTGAACAATTTGTTGTTGTAATAACTTATCGAATTTGAACATTTGTTGTAATGAAGACGATTGTTGTATTGTTAATTGCCTTTCGAACCATTTATACTCATGTTTTTAATTTATATTATGATTCTAATTGGTTCGTATTGTTGAAAATCTTGAATTTACAAAGCTAGAAAGAATTTGCAGTACCACGAGGCCTCCGACGCGGAACAGATCTTGTAAACTCGTCCCGTAGAACATTTGTGGGACAAGTTTACAGGATCTGTTCCGCCGGAGGCCTCGCGGTACTGCAAAAAAAAAAATACACGCGCACAGAAACGATTTCCGCAGGACGGGGGTATACCGGATATGCTAGAGATGCTATAACCTCCGACCCCGTCAAACGATGTCTCGACGGCATTTGTGCCGCAAAATTCCGTCAGTATTACTACTAGGCATAGGCAATTTTGAGTAAAACTATTATTTGCTCGTGCATTGCAACGGGGCACATATTCTATTGGTTCAATACTAAACGTGTCCAACATATACATTAGGTCAGGGATCCTCTTGCATAGCAGACGACATTTCTAATGTCTTTTTTACCACTAAATCTATTTTCTTCTTCATCTTCATCTTGTCCTTCACTCCTTCATCCACTATGTTTGACATACACATCCAAACTCTATCTCTAAATCTTCCCTTCAACCCCCCTCCCCTCCTCCTCGCCAGTTTCTATTGCTTGTTCTTCAAAATGAATGAGAAAATAAAGAAGAAAACAATTCAAATCGTTCGAACATGGTATACACATGCTACCCCTTCTCGTGCCTTCATAATGCGGGTAAATAATTCACAAATTAGTGAACAATTATTTGATACTAGTAAATTTTTCATGTGTTGCTATGGGCGATGCTACTTCTTGAGCTTGCGTTGGTTTTTCCCTTGAAGAGGAAAGGGTGATGCAGCAAAGTAGAGATAAGTATTTCCCTCAGTTAGAGAACCAAGGTATCAAACTAGTAGGAGAAGAACGTACAAATCACCAAGTACCTGCACAAACAATCAAACACTTGCACCCAACGCGATAAATGGGTTGTCAATCCCTTCACGGTCACTTGCAAAGGTGAGATCTGATAGAGATAGATAAAACTAAACAAAAGATAAAGTAAATATTTTTGGGTTTTTGGTTTATAGATCGGAAAGTAAAAGATTGCAAAATAGTAGATCGGAAACTTATATGATGAAAAATAGACCCCGGGGCCATAGGTTTCACTAGAGGCTTCTCTCAAGATAGCAAATAATACGGTGGGTGAACAAATTACTATCAAGTAATTGATAGAAAAGCGCAAAGTTATGACGATATCCAAGGCAATGATTGTGTAATATAGGCACCACGTCTGTGTCAAGTAGACCGACTCCTTCCTGCATCTACTATTACTCCCCACATCGACCTACTCCTGCCTGCATCTATAGTATTAAGTTCCTAAAGAACAGATTAACGCTTTAAGAAAGATGACATGATGTAGAGGAATAAACTCAAGCAATATGATGTAAACCCCATCTTTTTATCCTCGATGGCAACAATACAATACGTGCCTCGCTACCCCTACCGTCACTGGGTGAGGACACCGCAAGATTGAACCCAAAGCTAAGCACTTCTCCCATTACAAGAAAAACCAATCTAGTTGGCCAAACCAAACCGATAGTTTGAAGAGAATTACAAAGATATCAAATCATGCATAAAAGAATTCAGAGAAGATTCAAATAATATTCATAGATAAGCTGATCATAAATCCACAATTCATTGGATCTCGATAAACACACCACAAAATAAGATTACATCGGATAGATCTCCAAGAACATCGAGGAGAACATGGTATTGAGAATCAAAGAGAGAGAGAAGAAGCCATCTAGCTACTAGCTATGGACCCGTAGGTCTATGGTAAACTACTCACACTTCATCGGAAGGGCAATAGGATTGATGTAGATGCCCTCCGTGATCGAATCCCCCTTCGGCAGGATGACGGAAAAGGCCCCAAGATTGGATCTCACGGGAACAGAAGGTTGCTGTCGGTGTCAAAACCGGCAGATCTCGGGTAGGGGGTCCCGAACTGTGCGTCTAAGGATCGAAGGTAACAGGAGACGGGGACACGATGTTTACCCAGGTTCGGGCCCTCTCGATGGAGGTAATACCCTACTTCCTGCTTGATTTACTTTGATGAATATAGGGGTTACAAGAGTTGATCTACCTCGAGATCGTAATGGCTAAACCCTAGATGTCTAGCCTGTATGGTTGTGATTGCTTCTATGGACTAAACCCTCCGGTTTATATAGACACCGGAGGGGCCTAGGGTTGTATAGAGTCGGTTTACAGAGGAAGGAATCTTCATATCCGAACGCCAAGCTTGCCTTCCATGCCAAGGAGAGTCCCACCCGGACACGGGGGAAAGCCTTCCATCTTGTATCTTCAAGGCCCATGCGTTCTGCCCATGTCACATAGCCCGGACGCCCGAGGACCCCCTAATACAGGACTCCCTCAGTTGCGGCGGTGGAAAAGTGTTTTCTGGATACTTCTGATGGTTTGGGAATATATGTGAATATATAGGAGGAAGATCTAGGTCAGGGGGTCACCAAGGAGCCCACAAGGTAGGGGGCGCGCCCTCCACCCTTGTGGCCGCTTCGTGGCTCTTCTGACTTGCACTCCAAGTCTCATGGGTGTCTTCTGGTCCAAGAAAAATCATCGCGAAGGTTTTATTCCGTTTGGTATTCCTTTTCTGCAAAGCTCGAAAACAAGGAAAAAACAGAAACTGGCACTTCGCTCTAGGTTAATAAGTTAGTCCCAAAAATAATATAAAATAGCATATTAATGCATATAAAACATCCAAAACATATAATATAATAGCATGGAACAATCAAAAATTATAGATACATTGGAGACCTGCAAGCGACCGCCCCCTCCGCACCTCGCCCGCACCGGCCGCCGCTCTGCTCAATGCCGCCACCTTCTCCGGCCGTCTTAGGTCGAGCCACCGCCATCGCAGGACGCGCTGCTCCACGAGCCCTCCAACGCGCCCTCCCGAGGACCTCCGCCGTCCCCTGTGCCTCGCTAGCCATCGCCGGAGTTGTGCTCCCGAGCACCTCCGCCGTCCCCTGTGCCTCGCTGGCGTGCACAGCGCACGCGCACGCGCCTAAACCAACGGGCTGGCTCACTGACGTGTGGGCCCGCCCAGATATTTTGGACCTAAACGCTAATTAGCACTAACCGGCGCCCTAATAGCCACCAACACGTGGGGCCACCTCACTAATTAATCAAATTGGTTAAATAAAACTCTGTTAAAAAAATGAGCCACTGACAGCCTGGCCCCACCTCACTAATTAGCCTAATTAGGTTAACTAAAACACTGTTAATAGTCACTGACCAGTGGGTCCCACTAGTCAGGTTGACTAGTCAACGCCCTATTGGCCGCTGATTGGGCAGTTGACTTAGTAAACTGTCCCCACCTGTCAGCCTCAGGTGCACACTTCTGGGTACACTTCCCGTGTACCCATAGCATTTAAATACTAATTAAGTTTCGATTTAAGTTAAATCCATAAATTAGAAAATCAATTAAAACTTGGAAAATTAATATAAAATAAACCGTATCTCAGATGAAAATACTTTGTACATGAAAGTTGCTCAGAAAAACGCAATGATTCCGATAGCGGAGTCCGTTCGTCTGCCACACGTCCCTAACATAGCGAACATGCAACCGCCCCCTCCGTTTCATCTGTCCGAAAATGTCAAACACTGGGAATACTTTCCCGGATGTTTCCCCCTTCGCCAGTATCGCCTAGTACCCTAGCACCGCGTTTTGTCATGTTATGTTTTGTGATGCCTTGTTTGCTCCGTATTTACTATTTCTTCCCCCTCTTCTTCTCCGGTAGACCCTGATACGTCTCCACGTATCTATAATTTTTTATTGTTCCATGCTATTTTATTATCAATCTTGGATGTTTCATAATCATTTTATAGTCATTTTACATCATTTTTTGGTACTAACCTATTGACATAGTGCCAAGTGCCAGTTGATGTTTTTTCCATGTTTTTTACATCACAAGAAATCAATGTCAAACGGAGTCCAAATGCCACGAAACTCCATGATGATTTTTTATGGGCCAGAAGGAAGGCAATGGGCCCTGGTTGCACTTGGGGGTGCCCCGAGGGAGGCACAACCCACCAGTGCGCGCGCGCCCTGGTGGGTTGTGCCCACCTCGGGTGCCCCCCGGACCGCCTCTTTGCTCTATAAATACCCCAAAAATCCCAGAACCCTAGAAGGGTCGACGAAATATTCATCCAGCCGCCGCAGAGTCCAGAACCACCAGATCCAATCTAGACACCATCACGGAGGGGTTCACCACTTCCATTGGTGCCTCTCCGATGATGCGTGAGTAGTTCTTTGTAGACCTTCGGGTCCGTAGTTAGTAGCTAGATGGCTTTCTCTCTCTCGCTGAATTCTCAATACAATGGTCTCTTGGAGATCCATATGATGTAACTCTTTTGCGGTGTGTTTGTTGGGATCTGATGAACTTCTAGTTTATGATCAATTATATCTTTTTATATCCATGAAAGTTATTTGAGTTTCTTTGATCTCTTATATGCATGATCACTTATAGCCTCGTATTTCTTCTCTGATATTTGGGTTTTGTTTGGCCAACTTGATCTATTTATTTTGCAATGGGAAGAGGTGCCGGGTAGTGGGTTCGATCTTACGGTGCTCGATCCCAGTGACAGAAAGGGAACCGACACGTATGTATCGTTGCTACTAAGGATAAAAAGACGGGATCTATATCTACCGCCATAGATAAACGGATCTTGTCTACATCATGTCATCGTTCTTATTGCATTACTCATTTTTCCATGAACTTAATATACTAGATGCATGCTGGATAGCGGTCGATGTGTGGAGTAATAGTAGAAGATGCAGGCAGGAGTCGGTCTACTAATCTTGGACGTGATGCCTATGTAATGATCATTGCCTGGATATCGTCATGAGTATTTGAAGTTCTATCAATTGCCCAACAGTAATTTGTTTATCCACTGTTTGCTATCTTTCTCGAGAGAAGCCACTAGTGAAACCTACGGCCCCCGAGTCTTCTTTCTCATATATTTGCTTTGTGATCTATTTTATTTGCTCTTTTTATTCAAATCTATTAAACCAAAAATACAAAAATACTTTGCTGCACTTTAATTTAGTTGCGATCTATTATTTTAATCTATTACAACTTTCTCCCGTCAACACGCAATTTCTGGCGCCGTACCCCGAAAGGGATTGACAACCCCTTTAACACGTCGGGTTGCGAGGTGTTGTTATTTGTGTGCAGGGGCTGTTTACGTTGTGTTGCTTGGTTCTCCTACTGGTTCGTTAACCTTGGTTTCATTTCTGAGGGAAATACCTACCTCCGTTGTGCTGCATCATCCCTTCCTCTTTGGGGAAATAGTGACGTAGCTTCAAGCGACATCAAAAGGACTTTCTGGCGCCGTTGCCGGGGAGGATCTTCAACATAACCAGGTTCCTAATCACAAATCTCATCTCCTCGCAATTTACATTATTTGCCATTTGCCTCTCGTTTTCCTCTCCCCCACTTCACAAAAATTTGCCGTTTTATTCGCCCTCTTTTTCGTTCGCCTTTTTCTCGTCAGATCTTTTGTTTGCTTGTGTTGCCATGTGCCTTCTATATGCTTGCATCTTCGCTTGCTAAAAATCTATTGATATGGATCCCCATCCACTTGCTAATCTTTTTAAAAGATCCAATCACGATGAAGCAATTGTTAGTGAGTTGAGTGCACTAGATTATCTTTATGAAGTTTTTCTTGAGAATCGCGAATCTGAAGATTGTGATGAAGAAATTTATGAAGTGATTCATGATAGCTCCTTGAATGAAAAGCATGATTGCAATAATTTTACTATAAATTCTATTAATGTCAATTGTGCTAATAATATGCAAAACCCCAAGCTTGGGGATGCTTGTTTTGTCATGTCCGCTACTTATTGCAATGACCATGATTGGGATGATGATGCTTCTTATGATCTTGAAAATTTATTTATGCCTCATGATGAATATGATATTGATATTAATTTTTGCAATAGTATTGAAAGTGGGTTTGGAGAGGTCATGACTTTAGTTGATGTTAATCCCAGTATTCTGGAAGAGTGTCAACTTTGTATGCATGTGGATCATGTAGGGAATATGTTATTGAAGGAAATATGCCCTAGAGGCAATAATAAAGTTATTATTTATATTTCCTTATATCATGATAAATGTTTATTATTCATGCTAGAATTGTATTAACTGGAACCTTAGTACATGTGTGAATACATAGACAAACAGAGTGTCACTAGTATGCCTCTACTTGACTAGCTCGTTGAATCAAAGATGGTTAAGTTTCCTAGCCATTGACATGAGTTGTCATTTGATTAACGGGATCACATCATTAGAGAATGATATGATTGACCTGACCCATTCCGTTAGCTTAGCACTTGATCGTTTAGTATGTTACTATTGCTTTCTTCATGACTTATACATGTTCCTATGACTATGAGATTATGCAACTCCCGAATACCTGAGGAACACTTTGTGTGCTACCAAACGTCACAACGTAACTGGGTGATTATAAAGGTGCTCCTCAGGTGTCTCCGATGGGGTTTGTTGAGTTGGCATAGATCAAGATTAGGATTTGTCACTCCGATTGTCGGAGAGGTATCTCTGGGCCCTCTCGGTAATGCACATCACTATAAGCCTTGCAAGCAATGTAACTAATGAGTTAGTTGCCGGATGATGCATTACAGAACGAGTAAAGAGACTTGCCAGTAACGAGATTGAACTAGGTATTGAGATACCAACGATCGAATCTCGGGCAAGTAACATACCGATGACAAAGGGAACAACATATTTTGTTATGCGGTTTGACCGATAAAGATCTTCGTAGAATATGTAGGAACCAATATGAGCATCCAGGTTCCGCTATTGGTTATTGACCGGTGACGTGTTTCGGTCATGTCTACATAGTTCTCGAACCCGTAGGGTCCGCACGCTTAACGTTCGGTGACGATCGATATTATGAGTTTATGTGTTTTGATGTACCGAAGATAGTTCGGAGTCCCGGATGTGACCGCAGACATGACGAGGAGTCTCGAAATGGTCGAGACATAAAGATTGATATATTGGACGACTATATTCGGACACCGGAAGTGTTCCGGGGGTCACCGGATGATTATCGGAGTGCCGGGGGGGGGTTATCGGAACCCCCGGGGGAACTAATGGGCCAACATGGGCCTTGTGTGAGATAGGGGGGAGGGAGCTATGGGCTGGCCGCGCCCCCCCTTGAGGAGTCCGAATTGGACAAGGAGGGGGGCGGCGCCCCCTCTTTCCCTCCCTCTCCTTCCTTCCCCCTTCCTCCTCCTAGTTGGACTAGGAAAGGGGAGTCCTACTCCTACTAGGAGGAGGACTCCTCCCCCTCCTTGGCATGCCCCAAGGGCCGGCCAGCCTCCCCCTTGCTCCTTTATATATGGGGGCAGGGGGCACCCTAGAACACACAAGTTGATCATTGATCTCTTAGCCGTGTGCGGTGCCCCCCTCCACCATAATCCACCTCGGTCATATCGTCGTAGTGCTTAGGCGAAGCCCCTGCGCCGGTAGCTTCATCATCACCGTGATCACGCCATCGTGCTGACGAAGCTCTCCCTCGAAGCTCTATGGGATTGTGAGTTCGTGGGACGTCACCGACCTGAACGTGTGCAGATCGCGGTGGTGTTGTACGTTGGGTACTAGGATCGGTCGATCGTGAAGACGTATGACTACATCAACCGCATTGTCATAACGCTTCCGCTTTTGGTCTACGAGGGTACGTGGACAACACTCTCCCCTCTCATTGCTATGCATCACCATGATCTTGCGTGTGCGTAGGATTTTTTTTGAAATTACTACATTCCCCAACAGTGGTATCAGAGCCAGGTTTATGTGTAGATGTTATATGCACGAGTAGAACACAAGTGAGTTGTGGGCGATAATAGTCATACTGCTTACCAGCATGTCATACTTTGATTCGGCGGTATTGTTGGATGAAGCGGCCCGGACCGACATTACGCGTACGCTTACGCGAGACTGGTTCTACTGACGTGCTTCGCATACAGGTGGCTGGCGGGTGTCAGTTTCTCAAACTTTAGTTGAATCGAGTGTGGCTACGCCCGGTCCTTGTTGAAGGTTAAAATAGCACATACTTGACAAAAAATCGTTGTGGTTTTGATGCTTAGGTAAGAACGGTTCTTGCTCAGCCCATAGCAGCCACGTAAAACTTGCAACAACAAAGTAGAGGACGTCTAACTTGTTTTTGCAGGGCATGTTGTGATGTGATATGGTCAAGACATGATGCTAAATTTTATTGTATGAGATGATCATTTTTTGTTTTTGAAATTATCGGCAACTGGCAGGAGCCTTATGGTTGTCTCTTTATTGCATAAGATGCAAGTGCCATGTAATTGCTTTACTTTATCGCTATGCGATAGCAATAGTTGCAAAAGCAATAGTTGGCGAGACGACCATATGACGACACGTTGATAGAGATCAAGATGATAGAGATCATGGTGTCATGCCGGTGACGATAGAAATCATGACGGTACTTTGGAGATGAAGATCAAAGGCACAAGATGATGATGGCCATATCATGTCACATATTTTGATTGCATGTGATGTTTATCATTTATACATCTTATTTTGCTTGGTTCGGTGGTAGCTTTATAAGCCCTTACTAAAATTTCAAGGTATAAGTGTTCTCCCTGAGTATGCACCGTTGCGACAGTTCTTTGTGCTGAGACACCACGTGATGATCGGGTGTGATAACCTCTACGTTCACATACAACGGGTGCAAGCCAGTTTTGCACACGCATAATACTCGGGTTAAACTTGACGAGCCTAGCATATGCAGAGATGGCCTCGGAACACTGAGACCGAAAGGTCGAGCGTGAATCATATAGTAGATATGATAAACATAGTGATGTTCACCATTGAAAATACTCCATCCCACGTGAAGATCGGACATGGTTTAGTTGATTTGGATCACGTGATCATTTAGATGATTAGAGGGATGTCTATCTAAGTGGGAGTTCTTAAGTAATTTGAATAATTGAACTTTAATTTATCATGAACTTAGTCCTGGTAGTGTTTGCATAACTATGTTGTAGATCAATAGCTCGCGATATAGCTCCCCGTTTATTTTTGGTACGTTCCTAAAGAAAAACTAAGTTGAAAGATGATAGTAGCAATGATGCAGACTTGGACCGTGATCTGAGGATTATCCTCATTGCTGCACAGAAGAATTATGTCCTTGATGCACCGCTAGGTGATAGACCTATTGCAGGAGCAGATGCAGACGTTATGAACGTTTTGACAAAAGCTCGGTATGATGACTACTTGATAGTTTAGAGCACCATGCTTTACGGCTTAAAACCGGGACTTAAAAAATGTTTTAAACGCCATGGAGCATGTAAGATGTTCCAAGAGTTGAAATTAGTATTTCAGACTCATGCCCGTGTTGAGAGGTATGAAACCTCTGACAGTACTTTGCCTACAAGATAGAGGAGAGTAGCTCAACCAGTGAGCATGTCCTCAGATTGTCTGGATACTACAATTGCTTGAATCAAGTGGGAGTTAATCTTCCAGATAAGATAGTAATTGACAAAGTTCTCTAGTCACTATCTCCAAGTTACTAGAACTTCGTGATGAACTATAATATGCAAGGGATGACGAAAGCAATTCCCGAGCTCTTCGCGATGCTGAAATCGACGAAGGTAGAAATCAAGAAAGAGCATCAACTGTTGATGGTTAACAAGACCACTAGTTTCAAGAAAAGGGCAAAGGGATAGAAGGGGAACTTCAAAAAGAATGACAAACAAGTTGTCACTCCCGTAAAGAAACCCAAAGTTAGACTCAAGCCTGAAACTGAGTGCTTCTACTGCAAAGGAAATGGTCACTGGAAGTGGAACTGCCCCTAGATACTTAGCGGATAAGAAGGATGGCAAAATGAACAAAGGTATATTTGATATACATGTTATTGATGTGTAGTTTACTAGTGTTTATAGCAACCCCTCGGTATTTGATACTAGTTCAATTGCTAAGAGTAGTAACTCGAAACGGGAGTTGCAAAATAAATAGAGACTAGTTAAGGGAGAGGTGATGATGTGAGTTGGAAGTGATTCCAAGGTTGATAAGATCACGATTGCACACTCCCTTTACCTTCGGGATTAGTGTTGAACCTAAATAAATGTTATTTGGTGTTTGCGTTGACCATGAATATGATTGGATCATGTTTATTGCAATACGATTATTCATTTAAGTCAAAGAATAATTGTTATTCTGTTTACATGAATAAAACCTTCGATGGTCATACACCCAATGAAAATAGTTTATTAGATCTCGATCGTAGTGATACACATATTCATAATATTGAAGCCAAAAGATGCAAAGTTAATAATGATAGTGCAACTTATTTGTGGCACTGCCGTTTAGGTCATATTGGTGTAAAGCGCATGAAGAAACTCCATGCCGATGGACTTTTCGAATCACTTGATTATGAATCATTTGATGCTTGCGAACCATGCCTCATGGGCAAAATGACTAAGACTCCGTTCTCCGGAACAATGGAGCGAGCCATTGACTTATTGGAAATAATACATACCGATGTATGCAGTCCAATGAGTGTTGAGGCTCACGGCTGGTATCATTGTTTTCAGACTTTCACACATGATTTGAGCTGATATGTGTATATCTACTTGATGAAACACAAGTCTGAAACACTTGAAAAGTTCAAAGATTTTCAGAGTGAAGTAGAGAATCATCGTAACAAGAAAATAAAGTTTCTACGATCTGATCGTAGAGGCAAATATTTGAGTTATGAGTTTCGCCTTCAACTGAAACAATGTGGAATAGTTTCACAAACTCATGCCACCTGGAACACCACAGCATAATGGTGTGTCCGAACGTCATAACCGTACTTTATTGGATACAGTGCAATCTATGATGTCTCTTATCGATTTACATCTATCGTTTTGGGGTTATGCATTAGAGACAGCTGCATTCACGTTAAATAGGGCACCATCTAAATCCATTGAGACGACACCTTATGAATTGTGGTTTGGCAAGAAATCCAAGTTGTCGTTTCTTAAAGTTTGAGGCTGCGATGCTTATGTGAAAAAGCTTCAACCTGATAAGCTTGAACCCAAATCGGAGAGATGTGTCTTCATAGGATACCCAAAAGAGACTGTTGTGTACACCTTCTATCACAGATCCGAAGGCAAGATCTTTGTTGCTAAGAATGGTTCCTTTCTGGAGAAGGAGTTTCTCTCGAAAGAAGTGAGTGGGAGGAAGGTAGAACCTGATGAGGTAATTGTACATTCTCCCAAATTGGAAAGTATTTCTTCACTGAAATCAGTTCAAGTGATGCTTGCACCAATTAGTGAGGAAGTTAATGATGATGATCATGAAGCTTCGGATCAAGTTACTACCGAACCTCGTAGGTCAACCAGAGTACGTTCCGCACCAGAGTGGTACGGTAATCCTATTCTGGAGTTCGTGTTACTTGACCGTGATGAACCTATGAACTATGAGGAAGCGATGATGAGCCCAGATTCCACGAAATGGCTTGAGGCCATGAAATCTGAGATGGGATCCATGTATGAGAACAAAGTATGGACTTTGGTTGACTTGCCCGATGATTGGCAAGCCATACAAAATAAATGGATCTTCAAGAGGAAGATGGACGCTGATAGTAGTGTTACTATCTACAAAGCTAGACTTGTCAAAAAAGGTTTTTGACAAAGTTCAAGGTGTTGACTATGATGAGATTTTGTTATGCGGTTTGACCGATAAAGATCTTCGTAGAATATGTAGGAACCAATATGAGCATCCAGGTTCCGCTATTGGTTATTGACCGGTGACATGTCTCGGTCATGTCTACATAGTTCTCGAACCTGTAGGGTCCGCGGGCTTAACGTTCGGTGGCGATCGGTATTATGAGTTTATGTGTTTTGATGTACCGAAGATAGTTCGGAGTCCTGGATGTGATCACGGACATGACGAGGAGTCTCGAAATGGTCGAGACATAAAGATTGATATATTTGACGACTATATTCCGACACCGGAAGTGTTACGGGGGTCACCGGATAATTATCGGAGTGCCGGGGGGTTATCGGAACCCCCGGGGGAACTAATGGGCCAACATGGGCCTTGTGAGAGAGAGAGAGCAGGGAGCCATGGGCTGGTCGCCCCCCCCCTTGAGGAGTCCGAATTGGACAAGGAGGGGGCGGCGCCCCCTCTTTCCCTCCCTCTCTCCCTCTCCTTCCTTCCCCTTCCTCTTCCTAGCTGGACTAGGAAAGGGGGAGTCCTACTCCTACTAGGAGGAGGACTCCTCCCCCTCCTTGGCACGCCCCAAGGGTCGACCGGCCTCCCCCTTGCTCCTTTATATACGGGGGCAGGGGCACCCTAGAACACACAAGTTGATCATTGATCTCTTAGCCGTGTGCGGTGCCCCCTCCACCATAATCCACCTCGGTCATATCGTCGTAGTGCTTAGGCGAAGCTCTGCGCCAGTAGCTTCATCATCACCATCATCACGCCGTCGTGCTGACGAAGCTCTCCCTCAAAGCTCTACTGGATTGTGAGTTCGTGGGACGTCACCGAGCTAAACGTGTGCAGATCGCGGAGGTGTCGTACGTTCGGTACTAGGATCGGTCGATCGTGAAGACGTACGACTACATCAACCGCGTTATCATAACGCTTCTGCTTTCGGTCTACGAGGGTACGTGGACAACACTCTCCCCTCTCGTTGCTATGCATCACCATGATCTTGCGTGTGCGTAGGAATTTTTTTGAAATTACTACATTCCCCAATAGTGGTATTAGAGCCAGGTTTATGCGTAGATGTTATATGCATGAGTAGAACACATGTGAGTTGTGGGTGATAATAGTCATACTGCTTACCAGCATGTCATACTTTGATTCGGCGGTATTGTTGGATGAAGCGGCCCGGACCGACATTACGCGTACGCTTACGCGAGACTGGTTCTACCGACGTGCTTCGCACACAGGTGGCTGGCGGGTGTCAGTTTCTCCAACTTTAGTTGAATCGAGTGTAGCTAAGCCCGGTCCTTGTTGAAGGTTAAAACAACACATACTTGACGAAAAATTGTTGTGGTTTTGATGCGTAGGTAAGAACGGTTCTTGCTCAGCCCGTAGCAGCCACGTAAAACTTGCAACAACAAATTAGAGGACGTCTAACTTGTTTTTGCAGGGCATGTTGTGATGTGATATGGTCAAGACATGATGCTAAGTTTTATTCTATGAGATGATCATGTTTTGTTTTTGAAATTATCGGCAACTGGCAGGAGCCTTATGGTTGTCTCTTTATTGCATAAGATGCAAGTGCCATGTAATTGCTTTACTTTATCGCTATGCGATAGCTATAGTTGCAAAAGCAATAGTTGGGAGACGACCATCTGACGACACGTTGATAGAGATCAAGATGATAGAGATCATGGTGTCATGCCGGTGACGATAGAAATCATGACGGTACTTTGGAGATGGAGATCAAAGGCACAAGATGATGATGGCCATATCATGTCACATATTTTGATTGCATGTGATGTTTATCTTTTATACATCTTATTTTGCTTGGTTCGGCGGTAGCTTTATAAGATGATCCCTTACTGAAATTTCAAGGTATAAGTGTTCTCCCTGAGTATGCACCGTTGCGACAGTTCTTCGTGCTGAGACACCACATGATGATCGGGTGTGATAACCTCTACGTTCACATACAACGGGTGCAAGCCAGTTTTGCACACGCAGAATACTCGGGTTAAACTCGACGAGCCTAGCTTATGCAGATATGGCCTCGGAACACTGAGACCGAAAGGTCGAGCGTGAATCATATAGTAGATATGATCAACATAGTGATGTTCACCATTGAAAACTACTCCATCTCACGTGATGATCGAACATGGTTTAGTTGATTTGGATCACGTGATCATTTAGATGATTAGAGGGATGTCTATCTAAGTGGGAGTTCTTAAGTAATTTGATTAATTGAACTTTAATTTATCATGAACTTAGTCCTGGTAGTGTTTGCATAACTATGTTGTAGATCAATAGCTCGCGATATAGCTCCCCGTTTATTTTTGGTACGTTCCTAAAGAAAAACTAAGTTGAAAGATGATAGTAGCAATGATGCAGACTTGGACCGTGATCTGAGGATTATCCTCATTGCTGCACAGAAGAATTATGTCCTTGATGCACCGCTAGGTGATAGACCTATTGCAGGAGCAGATGCAGACGTTATGAACGTTTTGACAAAAGCTCGGTATGATGACTACTTGATAGTTTAGTGCACCATGCTTTACGGCTTAAAACTGGGACTTCGAAAATGTTTTAAACGCCATGGAGCATATAAGATGTTCCAAGAGTTGAAATTAGTATTACAGACTCATGCCCGTGTTGAGAGGTATGAAACCTCTGACAGTACTTTGCCTACAAGATGGAGGAGAATAGCTCAACCAGTGAGCATGTACTCAGATTGTCTGGATACTACAATTGCTTGAATCAAGTGGGAGTTAATCTTCCAGATAAGATAGTAATTGACAAAGTTCTCTAGTCACTATCTCCAAGTTACTAGAACTTCATGATGAACTATAATAGGTAAGGGATGACGAAAGTAATTCCCGAGCTCTTCGCAATGCTGAAATCGACAAAGGTAGAAATCAAGAAAGAGCATCAAGTGTTGATGGTTAACAAGACCACTAGTTTCAAGAAAAGGGCAAAGGGATAGAAGGGGAACTTCAAAAAGAATGGCAAACAAGTTGTCACTCCCGTAAAGAAACCCAAAGTTAGACTCAAGCCTGAAACTGAGTGCTTCTACTGCAGAGGAAATGGTCACTGGAAGTGGAACTGCCCCTAGATACTTGGCTAATAAGAAGGATGGCAAAATGAACAAAGGTATAATTGATATACATGTTATTGATGTGTACTTTACTAGTGTTTATAGCAACCCTCGGTATTTGATACTAGTTCAATTTCTAAGAGTAGTAACTCGAAACGGGAGTTGCAAAATAAATAGAGACTAGTTAAGGGCGAGGTGATGATGTGAGTTGGAAGTGATTCCAAGGTTGATAAGATCACGATTGCACACTCCCTTTACCTTCGGGATTAGTGTTGAACCTAAATAAATGTTATTTGGTGTTTGCGTTGAGCATGAATATGATTGGATCATGTTTATTGCAATACGGTTATTCATTTAAGTCAAAGAATAATTGTTATTCTGTTTACATGAATAAAACCTTCGATGGTCATACACCCAATGAAAATAGTTTATTGATCTCGATCGTAGTGATACACATATTCATTATATTGAAGCCAAAAGATGCAAAGTTAATAATGATAGTGCAACTTATTTGTGGCACTGCCGTTTAGGTCATATTGGTGTAAAGCGCATGAAGAAACTCCATGCCGATGGACTTTTGGAATCACTTGATTATGAATGATTTGATGCTTGCGAACCATGCCTCATGGGCAAGATGACTAAGACTCCCTTCTCCGAAACAATGGAGCGAGCCACTGACTTATTGGTAATAATACATACCGATGTATGCAGTCCAATGAGTGTTGAGGCTCACGATGGGTATCATTGTTTTCTAACTTTCACAGATGATTTAGGCAGATATGTGTATATCTACTTGATGAAACACAAGTGTGAAACACTTGAAAAGTTCAAAGATTTTTAGAGTGAAGTACAGAATCATCGTAACAAGAAAATAAAGTTTCTACGATCTGATCGTAGACGCAAATATTTGAGTTACGAGTTTGGCCTTCAATTAAAACAATGTGGAATAGTTTCACAAACTCATGCCACCTGGAACACCACAGCATAATGGTGTGTCCGAACGTCATAACCATACTTTATTGGATATAGTGCAATCTATGATGTCTCTTACCGATTTACCACTATCGTTTTGGGGTTATGCATTAGAGACAGCTGCATTCACGTTAAATAGGGCACCATCTAAATCCGTTGAGACGACACCTTATGAACTGTGGATTGGCAAGAAACCCAAGTTGTCGTTTCTTAAAGTTTGAGGCTGCGATGCTTATGTGAAAAAGCTTCAACCTGATAAGCTCGAACCCAAATCGGAGAAATGTGTCTTCATAGGATACCCAAAAGAGACTATTGGGTACACCTTCTATCACAGATCCGAAGGCAAGATCTTTGTTGCTAAGAATGGATCCTTTTTGGAGAAGGAGTTTCTCTCGAAAGAAGTGAGTGGGAGGAAGGTAGAACTTGATGAGGTAATTGTACATTCTCCCGAACTGGAAAGTATTTCTTCACTGAAATCGGTTCAAGTGATGCTTACACCAATTAGTGAGGAAGTTAATGATGATGATCATGAAGCTTCGGATCAAGTTACTACCGAACCTCGTAGGTCAACCAGAGTACGTTCCGCACCAGAGTGGTACAGTAATCCTATTCTGGAGTTCGTGTTACTTGACCGTGATGAACCTATGAACTATGAGGAAGCGATGATGAGCCCAGATTCCACGAAATGGCTTGAGGCCATGAAATCTGAGATGGGATCCATGTATGAGAACAAAGTATGGACTTTGGTTGACTTGCCCGATGATTGGCAAGCCATACAAAATAAATGGATCTTCAAGAGGAAGATGGACGCTGATAGTAGTGTTACTATCTACAAAGCTAGACTTGTCGAAAAAGGTTTTTGACAAAGTTCAAGGTGTTGACTATGATGAGATTTTCTCACTCGTAGCGATGCTTAAGTCTGTTCGAATCATGTTAGCAAATTGCCACATTTTAAGAAATCTGGCAAATGGATGTCAAAACTACATTCCTTAATGGATTTCTTAAAGAAGAGTTGTATATGATGCAACCAGAAGGTTTTGTCGATCCTAAAGGTGCTAACAAAATGTGCAAGCTCCAGCGATCCATCCATGGACTGGTGCAAAGCATCTCAGAGTTGGAATATACGCTTTGATGAGTTGATCAAAGCATATAGTTTTATACAAACTTGCGATGAAGCCTGTATTTACAAGAAAGTGAGTGGGAGCACTACAACCTTTCTGATAAGTATATGTGAATGACATATTGTTGATCGTAAATGATGTAGAATTTTCTGGAAAGCATAAAAGGAGTGTTTGAAATGAGTTTTTCAAAGAAAGACCTCGATGAAGCTGCTTACATATTGAGCATCAAGATCTATAGAGATAGATTAAGACGCTTGATAAGTTTTTTCAATGAGTACATACCTTGACAAATTTTGAAGTAGTTCAAAATGGAATAGTCAAAGAAGGAGTTCTTGCCTGTATTGCAAGGTGTGAAATTGAGTAAGATTCAAAGCCTGACCACGGCAGAAGATAGATAGAGAATGAAAGTCATTCCCTATGCCTCAGCCATAGGTTCTATAAAGTATGCCATGATGTGTACCAGATCTATTGTACACCCTACACTGAGTTTGGCAAGGGAGTACAATAGTGATCTTGGAGTAGATCACTGGACATCGGTCAAAATTATCCTTAGTGGAATAAGGATATGTTTCTCGATTATGGAGGTGACAAAAGGTTCGTCGTAAAGGGTTACGTCGATGCAAGTTTTGACACTGATCGAGATGACTCTAAGTCTCAATCTGGATACATATTGAAAGTGGGAGCAATTAGCTAGAGTAGCTCCATGCAGAGCATTGTTGACATAGAAATTTGCAGAATACTTACGGATCTGAATATGGCAGACCCGTTGACTAAACTTCTCTCACAAGCAAAACATGATTACACCTTAGTACTCTTTGGGTGTTAATCACATGGCGATCTGAACTAAGATTACCGACTCTAGTAAACCCTTTGAGTGTTGGTCACATGGCGATGTGAACTATGGGTGTTAACCACATGGTGATGTGAACTATTGGTGTTAAATCACATGGCGATGTGAACTAGATTATTGACTCTAGTGCAAGTGGGAGACTGAAGGGATATGCCCTAGAGGCAATAATAAAGTTGTTATTTATATTTCCTTATATCATGATAAATGTTTATTATTCATGCTAGAATTGTATTAACCGGAAACTTAGTACATGTGTGAATACATAGACAAACAGAGTGTCACTAGTATGCCTCTACTTGACTAGCTCGTTGAATCAAAGATGGTTAAGTTTCCTGGCCATTGACATGAGTTGTCATTTGATTAACGGGATCACGTCATTAGAGAATGATGTGATTGGCCTGACCCATTCCGTTAGCTTAGCACTTGATAGTTTAGTATGTTGCTATTGCTTTCTTCATGACTTATACATGTTCCTATAACTATGAGATTAGGCAACTCCCGAATACCTGAGGAACACTTTGTGTGCTACCAAACCTCACAACGTAACTGGGTGATTATAAAGGTGCTCTACAGGTGTCTCCGATGGTGTTTGTTGAGGTGGCATAGATCAAGATTAGGATTTGTCACTCCGATTGTCGGAGAGGTATCTCTGGGCCCTCTCGGTAATGCACATCACTATAAGCCTTGCAAGCAATGTAACTAATGAGTTAGTTGCGGGATCATGCATTACGGAACGAGTAAAGAGACTTGCCGGTAACGAGATTAAACTAGGTATTGAGATACCGACGATCGAATCTCGGGCAAGTAACATACCGATGACAAAGGGAACAACGTATGTTGTTATGCGGTTTGACCGATAAAGATCTTCGTAGTATATGTAGGAACCAATATGAGCATCCAGGTTCCGCTATTGGTTATTGACCGGTGACGTGTCTCGATCATGTCTACATAGTTCTCGAACCCGTAGGGTCCGCACGGTTAACGTTCGGTGGCGATCGGTATTATGAGTTTATGTGTTTTCATGTACCGAAGACAGTTCGGAGCCCAGATATGATCATGGACATGACGAGGAGTGTCGAAATGGTCAAGACATAAAGATTGATATATTGGACGACTATATTCGGACACCGGAAGTGTTCCGGGGGTCACCGGATAATTATCGGAGTGTCGGGGGGTTATCGGAACCCCCGGGGGAACTAATGGGCTAACATGGGCCTTGTGAGAGAGAGAGGAGGGAGCCATGGGCTGGCCCCCCCTTGAGGAGTCCGAATTGGACAAGGAGGGGGGCGGCGCCCCCTCTTTCCCTCCCTCTCTCCCTCTCCTTCCTTCCCCCTTCCTCCTCCTAGTTGGACTAGGAAAGGGGGAGTCCTACTCCTACTAGGAGGAGGACTCCTCCCCCTCCTTGGCGCGCCCCAAGGGCCGGCCGGTCTCCCCCTTGCTCCTTTATATACGGGGGCAGGGGGCACCCTAGAACACACAAGTTGATCATTGATCTCTTAGCCGTGTGCGGTGCCCCCCTCCACCATAATCCACCTCGGTCATATCGTCGTAGTGCTTATGCGAAGCCCTGCGCCGGTAGCTTAATCATCACCGTCATCACGCCGTCGTGCTGACGAAGCTCTCCCTCGAAGCTCTACTGGATCGTGAGTTCGTGGGACGTTACCGAGCTGAACGTGTGCAGATCGCGGAGGTGCCGTACGTTCGGTACTAGGATCGGTCGATCGTGAATACATACGACTACATCAACCGTGTTGTTATAACGCTTCCGCTTTCGGTCTACAAGGGTACATGGACAACACTCTCCCCTCTCGTTGCTATGCATCACCATGATCTTGCGTGTGCGTATGAATTTTTTTGAAATTACTACGTTCCCCAACAGTGGTATCAGAGCCAGGTTTATGCATAGATGTTATATGCACGAGTAGAACACAAGTGAGTTGTAGGCGATATTAGTCATACTGCTTACCAGCATGTCATACTTTGATTCGGCGGTATTGTTGGATGAAGCGGCCCGGACCGACATTACGCGTACGCTTACGCGAGACTGGTTCTACCGACGTGCTTCACACACAGGTGGCTGGCGGGTGTCAGTTTCTTCAACTTTAGTTGAATCGAGTGTTGCTACGCCTGGTCCTTGTTGAAGGTTAAAACAACACATACTTGACGAACAATCGTTGTGGTTTTGATGCGTAGGTAAGAACGGTTCTTGCTCAGCCCGTAGCAGCCACGTAAAACTTGCAACAACAAAGTAGAGGACGTCTAACTTGTTTTTGCAGGGCATGTTGTGATGTGATATGGTCAAGACATGATGCTAAATTTTATTGTATGAGGTGATCATGTTTTGTTTTTTGAAATTATCGGCAAGTGGCAGGAGCCTTATGGTTGTCTCTTTATTGCATAAGATGCAAGTGTCATGTAATTGCTTTACTTTATCGCTATGCCATAGCAATAGTTGTAAAAGCAATAGTTGGCGAGACGACCATATGACGACACGTTGATAGAGATCATGGTGTCATGCCGGTGACGATAGAAATCATGACGGTACTTTGGAGATGGAGATCAAAGGCACAAGATGATGATGGCCATATCATGTCACATATTTTGATTGCATGTGATGTTTATCTTTTATACATCTTATTTTGCTTGGTTCGGCGGTAGCTTTATAATATGATCCCTTACTAAAATTTCAAGGTATAAGTGTTCTCCGTGAATATGCACCGTTGCGACAGTTCTTCGTGCTGGGACACCATGTGATGATCGGGTGTGATAAGCTCTACGTCCACATACAACGGGTGCAAGCTAGTTTTGCACACGCAGAATACTCGGGTGAAACTTGACGAGCCTAGCATATGCAGATATGGCGTCGGAACACTGAGACCGAAAGGTCAAGCGTGAATCATATAGTAGATATGATCAACATAGTGATGTTCACCATTGAAAACTACTCCATCTCACGTGATGATCGGACATGGTTTAGTTGATTTGGATCACGTGATCATTTAGATGATTAGAGGGATGTCTATCTAAGTGGGAGTTCTTAAGTAAGTTGATTAATTGAACTTTAATTTATCATGAACTTAGTCCTGGTAGTGTTTGCATAACTATGTTGTAGATCAATAGCTCGCGATATAGCTCCCCGTTTATTTTTGATATGTTCCTAGAGAAAAACTAAGTTGAAAGATGATAGTAGCAATGATGCGGACTTGGACCGTGATCTGAGGATTATCCTCATTGCTGCACAGTAGAATTATGTCCTTGATGCACCACTAGGTGACAGACCTATTGCAGGAGCAGATGCAGACGTTATGAATGTTTTGACAAAAGCTCGGTATGATGACTACTTTTTAGTTTAGTGCACCATGCTTTACGGCTTAAAACCGGGACTTCAAAAATATTTTGAACGCCATGGAGCATATAAGATGTTCCAAGAGTTGAAATTAGTATTTCAGACCCATGCCCGTGTCGAGAGCATATTGTGTTTTTTGTGTTTTAATTAGTGTTTGTGCCAAGTAAAGCCTTTAGGATCTTCTTGGGTGATAGGTTTTTGATCTTGCTGAAAAAGACAGAAACTTTGCGCTCACGAAAATAATTTTCATAAATCACAAAAAAGAGATTTTGCTCTGATTGTTTTTTCAAAAGATTAATATACAAATTACCCTGGTCTTCCTAATTTGGTAGAATTTTTGGAGTTCCAGAAGTATTCGCAAAAGTCAGATTGCTACAGACTGTTCTGTTTTGACAGATTCTGTTTTCTTTGTGTTGTGTGCTTATTTTGATGGCTCTATGGTTTTCTTTGATGAGTTTTTGCCATAGAAAAGTTGGAATACAGTAGATATAATACAAAAACAAAATATGAATTGGTTTCATACAGCACTTATAGTAGTGGTTTGCTTTCTTATACTAACGGATCTCACAAAGGTTTTGTTGAGTTTTGAGTGATTGAAGTTTTCAAGTTTTGGGTTATCTTACGATGGATGAAGGAAGGATGTAAGAGCCTAAGCTTGGGGATGCCCCGGCATCCCAAGCTATTATCCAAGAATGAGCAACAAAAGAAGCTTGGGGATGCCCCCGAGTGGCATCCCCGCTTTCTTCCAACAACTATCGGTATTTTACTCGAGACTATATTTTTATTCGTCACATGATATGTGTTTTGCTTGAAGCGTCTTGTATGATATGAGTCTTTGCTTGTTTTATTTTTTGTTTTAAGTCATCAATCCTTGCTGGACACACCTATTTGAGAGAGCCAAAATTATATCATGACTTGTTAGAATTGCTCTCTATGCTTCACTTAAATCTTTTATGAGCTATGGACTTGCTCTAGTGCTTCACTTATATATTTTTGAGCACGGTGTGCTTTACTATTTTTGAAGAAATGCTCTATTGCTTCACTTAGATTTATTTGAGAGTTAGTAAAATTTTGAAGAAATTCTCTCTTGCTTCACTTAAATTATTTTGAGAGAAAGAAAATTTGTTATGCTCATGATCTTCACTTATATTTGTTTGAGCTTATGAAAAGCAACACATGAAAATTAGTCCCAAAGTGATAGATATCCAAGAAGGATAAAGTAAAAATTGTCATGAAGATCATTGGACAAAATAAACTTGATTCTTAGTAATAGTTTTGAGATATGATGATGTGATATGTGAGTTATGTTGATGAGTAATTGTGCTCTAGTAAGAATATTGGTGTTAAGGTTTGTGATTCCCTATGCATGCACGAAAGTCAATAATCATGCAATGAAAATTATATCCTACTTGCGGTGCATTATTCGGTGTTAATTATGCTTAATGCTTGCTTACGAGATTATTCATTTCTTGGTTGGTCGCTTCTCAATCTTTTAGCTAGCCTTCATTTTGCACTAAGTATGACCTCTACTTGTGCATCCAAAATCCTTTAAACCAGTTTTGCCACATGAGTCCACTATATCTACCTATATGCGGTATTCTTTTGCCGTTCTAAGCAAATTTGCATTTTCCATCTCTAATTTTCAAAAAAACTTCTCTTTTGTGTGTTTGTTTCGCTCGCGGAATGGTAATGGGTGGCTAATATTTTTAATGCTAGATGTGTTATTCTCACGATGAGTGTTTATTCACTTGTCATTGCACGAGAGTAAGGCAAAGGTTTTAGGGATGCCCAGTCCCGAAATGCAAACTTTATGTTGTCAAATAATAAATTCCTTGGAAAGTGTTCGTATGGAGGGCACCCGTGGATACGGTTAGCCATGGAAAGTGAAAGTATGATGGAAAAAGGAATACACTTTATTTTCTGTTTGGGAACCGCGTATGGCATATCTAGCATGGAAAGTATTTGTAGCTCTACGTCGTTTTCGTTGGTGGGATGGATACACCTCCCAAAATGTTTTTATCTCTAATATTTTTTGCTTTGAGCTCTGGCACCTCTGCAAATCCCTACTTCCCTCTGCGAAGGGCCTTTCTTTTACTTTATGCAATTTTCATTTTGAAATTTGAGTCTCCATCTTCTCTTACAAAAGCACCAACTAAGAGGCAATATGATCGTCCTTAAGTATTGGGTGTAGTTAAATATTCGAGTGTGTTCCATGAATGGATCAATGTTTGAGCATGATGGGCTAGGGATAACTTATTTTAGCGTTGATATTCTGAAAGACATGGTTGCTTGTTGATATGCTTGAGTATCTAAATTATTATGTCAAAACTAGACTATTGCTTTGAATCACATAAAAGTCCAAATGTCCATGCTATAAAGAAAAGAATATGATATGACTTGATGAACAGCAGTCCACATCAAAAATTCTGTTTTCATCACTTACCTACTCAAGGACGAGTAGGAGTTAAGCTTGGGGATGCTGATACGTCTCCAATGTATCTATAATTTTTTGATTGTTCCATGCTGTTTTATTACCAATCTTGGATGTTTATAATCATTTTATTTCATTTTTTGGTACTAACCTATTGACATAGTGCTAAGTGCCACTTGCTGTTTTTCCATGTTTTTTACATCACGGGAAATCAATATCAAACGGAGTCCAAATGCCATGAAACTCCACGATGATTTTTTATGGGCCAGAAGGAAGGCAATGGGACCTGGTTGCACCTGGGGGGTGCCCCGAGAGGGGCACAACCCACCAGGGCGCGCCAGGAGGCCCAGGCGCGCCCTGGTGGGTTGTGCCCACCTCGGGTGCCCCCCGGACCGCCTCTTTGCTCTATAAATACCCCAAAAATCCCAGAACCCTAGAAGGGTCGACGAAATATTCATCCAGCCGCCGCAGAGTCCAGAACCACCAGATCCAATCTAGACACCATCACGGAGGGGTTCACCACTTCCATTGGTGCCTCTCCGATGATGCGTGAGTAGTTCTTTGTAGACCTTCGGGTCCGTAGTTAGTAGCTAGATGGCTTTCTCTCTCTCGCTGAATTCTCAATACAATGGTCTCTTGGAGATCCATATGATGTAACTCTTTTGCGGTGTGTTTGTTGGGATCTGATGAACTTCTAGTTTATGATCAATTATATCTTTTTATATCCATGAAAGTTATTTGAGTTTCTTTGATCTCTTATATGCATGATCACTTATAGCCTCGTATTTCTTCTCTGATATTTGGGTTTTGTTTGGCCAACTTGATCTATTTATTTTGCAATGGGAAGAGGTGCCTGGTAGTGGGTTCGATCTTACGGTGCTCGATCCCAGTGACAGAAAGGGAACCGACACGTATGTATCGTTGCTACTAAGGATAAAAAGACAGGATCTATATCTACCGCCATAGATAAACGGATCTTGTCTACATCATGTCATCGTTCTTATTGCATTACTCCATTTTTCCATGAACTTAATATACTAGATGCATGCTGGATAGCGGTCGATGTGTGGAGTAATAGTAGAAGATGCAGGCAGGAGTCGGTCTACTAATCTTGGACGTGATGCCTATGTAATGATCATTGCCTGGATATCGTCACGAGTATTTGAAGTTCTATCAATTGCCCAACAGTAATTTGCTTACCCACCGTTTGCTATCTTTCTCGAGAGAAGCCACTAGTGAAACCTACGGCCCCGGGCCTTCTTTCTCATATATTTGCTTTGCGATCTATTTTATTTGCTCTTTTTATTCAGATCTATTAAACCAAAAATACAGAAATACTTTGCTGCACTTTATTTTATTTGCGATCTATTATTTCAATCTATTACAACTTTCTCCCGTCAACACGCAATTTCTGGCACCGTACCCCGAAAGGGATTGACAACCCCTTTAACACGTCGGGTTGCGAGGTGTTGTTATTTGTGTGCAGGGGCTGTTTACGTCGTGTTGCTTGGTTCTCCTACTGGTTCGATAAACCTGGTTTCATTTCTGAGGGAAATACCTACCGCCGCTGTGCTGCATCATCCCTTTCTCTTTGGGGAAATACCGACGTAGCTTCAAGCGACATCAGACCCCGAGGCCGACGCTGATGCCCCTGAGTATGAGTACGTCGACGACGACCCTTCCTTCTCAACAGAGCTTCCAGGCATGCAAACCCCCCTTGATCAACCAGATATCGCCCACTCTCTTCTCTTGCATTAGGTTTGCTACTGTTGTTGATTCAATAGCTCCTAATCTGTTGCATAGCGTGTCATTGTTGCTACAATTGTTGATACCTTTACCTGCTATCCTAAATGCTTAGTATAGGATGCTAGTATTCCATCAGTGGCCCTACATTCTTGTCCGTCTGCCATGCTATACTATCGGGCCGTGATCACTCGGGAGTTGTTCACGGGTATATACATACATATATATTATACTTGACACATGATGTGACTAAAGTTGGGTCGGCTCATAGAGTACCCGCGAGTGATTCACGGCCTGGGGGCTGAAGGGGCAGGTGGTTCCATCCAGGTTGTGATGGGCCTGGGTTCCCGACGGACCCTCGAGTGATTCTTTGTGGCGGAGCGATAGGGCAGGTTGTGACCACCTAGGAGACAGGTGGGCTGGTCCTGGTCGGCGTCCGCCATTACTTCAAATAACACGCTTAACGAGATTGGTTATTTGATCTGAGTTGGCCACTTGCCTATACGCACTAACCACCACGCGGGAACAATTATGGGCACTCGACGTCATAGTATCAGCCGAAGCCTTCTAGACGTCAGCGACTGAGCGGCGCGCGCCGGGTTGGACCACGTAAAGAACCCTCC